>NC_057356.1:61445849-61751766 GCF_016509475.1 Prionailurus bengalensis
GCATCTACTTACATATTAGACACTGTTCTGAATCCTGGGTAATGAGTGTTGGCATCATATGATTTATGATCATATGATGGTCTGGTTGACAGCGAAATAATACCACCACCTAATGATACAATATGTTAGACGGTGAAAATTTCTACACAACAAAAAATACAGCAAGATGAGAAGTTTGAGTATGCCAGAAGGATTATTTTTGATAAACTAAACAGAGAACCTTTGTTCAAGATGGGAAAATTCAGGAGAGACATGAAAACAGTGAGAGAACAAATCCTGCAATAATTTGGGGAGAAAGACTGCTAGTAAGAGGGAAGAGCAAAGATAGTAGAGCAGGATGGAGCTTAATTTACCTGAGTGTCAATCAGCAGGAAAGCTGGTGTGGCTTGAGCAGAGAGAGCATGGCAGAGGGAATGAGGACATGAAAGTAGGTGGACAGGGCCGGATCCTGCTGGGCCCTGTAGGCAATTATTCAGGGTTTGGATTTTATATTAAGTGTTATAGGAACCATGGCAACTTGAGGGTAGGGCATTGAAATGATCTGCTGTGCATTTTAAAAAGGTTACTCTATATATTGAAAAAACACACACACACACACAAAATAAAGGAAAAAAGATTAGTGACTGTGTCGAGAACAGAGACTCAGGGGTGAAGAAGGGAAGTGAAGGGACCAGTTAGAAAGCTAATACAGTTGTTTAGTAGAGAGAGGACAATGGTGATTTACATTAGAAAAGTAGCTACGTAATTGGTGAGAAGGGAACAGATTCAGGATGTGTAATGGCGATAATGAGACTACATTATTTACTGCTTTATATGGGACGTGGTAGAGGGGGAAAGATTCATCTATGACAACTAGGTGAGCTGTAGTACCATTTATTGAGAGAAAGATAAGCATTTGGTGGATTTAAAGTATGTACGGTATGTAGGATTTATCTTAGATATGCTATGTTTCTGATGCTCACTGGACATCTAAGAAGATAACTTACCTAGGTACAAAAGGGCTGTTTTCACACATAAATGGTAATAGGTATCCCAATAATATTTTAGGTTACGGCTAGAATCACAAATTCAAATGAAGCCAACCTTACAACATAATATTTCCTAGCAAATACTCTAGTTATTTCAGTAAATGGAATCCTCTAGTTCTTTAGTAATGTAAGTAATGTTTTATTTTTTGTTTATGTATGTATGTATGTATGTATGTATTTAATGGAGGTTGAGGCAAAATAAATGGGAAAAAAATTCAATAATTTGCTGCCACTTCTGGACACAATTCCCAGTAGACTGTCATTATAAAAATATGGAGAACAGAAGACTGCTCATAGAACCATAGATACCAGTAAAAATTAAAGAAAAACATTTCATGGACTTTCAGTTTGCAGGTCTAGGTACACTGTGGCTGACTAGTCTTACCAAGTGATTACCCATGTTTGCTGTGACTTTGTTGGTATTTTCGTGATACTTAATCACCACCTCTTCTTTTCAACACACACTTATAAACCTCTCCCAAAATGTGTGATGGCAGTGAGGATACTAAATTCAAAGCCCAAAGAGCCCTGGTAATTACACACACTCTGTATATAATATCATTTATTGTACATAATATATTTAATTATAATTATTTGTTCATGAGTTCATGGATCTCATTAAAGAAGACAATTTGTGTTTTCACCCAGGTATCCCTAGAGTTCAGCATTGTGACTGGTATACAGCATGCACTCAACGTATATTTTTTTGTGTATATGAATAAAGAGACTTGCCCATTACAAATGGAAACCAAATTTCAATGAAGGTATTAATTGAAAGGAATGTAACCTTATAATTCCACTCCAATTAAAGTATAAACTTATTTATTTATTTATTTATTTATAAAGTTTATTTATCTATTTTGAGAGAGAGAGCAAGAGCAGGAGAGGGGCAGAGAGAGATGGGGAGAGAGAATAATAAGCAGGCCCCGTGCTCTCAGCACGGTGCCCAATGTGGGGCTTGAACCCACAAAACTGCAAGATCATGACTTGAGGGGAAACCAAGAGTCACATGCTTAATTGACTGAGCCACTCAGGTGCCCCCTAAACTTATTTTATATTTTAACATTTCTAAAATAAAAATGGAATACCTCCAGTAGCTATGATTGTGATACAGAGTTTGTTCACTGACATTAACGAGATTTGTCTATCAGAAGACCTGATCTTAAAGGTTGGTAGAGGAAAAAATACTTTTAGTATCCATTGAGTGTACAATGTGAACCTGTAATTGGTAATATGAATTTAGATTGCATACATTTAATAAACACATGTTGAAAATATAACTGAGTACAGAAATAGTTTGGATAAGTTAATGGATTCAACCAATATCGTAGGTAAAGTTCAAAAAACTGTACCACGTGTCTGAGATTTGTCCTTAACAAATAATTTCAGAGAATAATTTCAGAGAAAATATAATACCAGACATTCCCAGATATATAATCCTTCTCTGATTGGACATTAGGTATGAACCACTGTGTCATTTCTCCTGTTCTTATGTGGCACAGAGGAGAACTTAATTCCTGTCTTATCTCACCAAGAATCAGTACCTTTCCTGTGCCTCTTGCTTTCTGAAATATCCATCTCTTAGACCCCAGTTATCTCTTCCTCATCTAGCAGCATCTTTGAGTGAAAGAAGAGATATTTTCTGACTTCCAAAAGAAGAGGAGATTGTTATATCCTTTGTAATCTAATATTACAGTGCAGGATAGGTCTGGCTTTTCAGTGAGTTTGTAGGAAATATACTAGCAAATATAACCACACTGCACACCAGTCTAGAAGGCACAGAGTTGCTCATCTTACTTTAAAACACTCATTTTCAAACATCTGGGGAGAGAAACACAAACACCTTCAGTTTAATAACTGCCTTGCCAAGGCATTTAACTTTTCTAGAGAGACAGAGTCGAGGATGACATTCATTTTCATGAACTGCTGAAGATTTAAGCGTCTGAATCTACTCTTCAGTAAGTTTCATTCTTGCTTCTCACAGTCTTATCTATTCCACTATGGCCATGATAGGGATATCCTGAGGCAGAGACAGAGATGAACAACTTAAGGCAGTGACCTTGCCCCCAGACAGACATGGTTCAGCACCTTGTACCAGCAGCCGAAGTGATTTGCATGTATTTTCCTCTGGATGTAGTGGGCAGCTGGCCAAATCTTATGCATATTAATCTATTAATCTTGCATGGCACACTTATCTTCTCATGTGCAACAAATAGACTGTTAAAAAATTTTGGTGCATCAAGCAAAAAATCATCCTACTATATTCTTTAAGGACTGATGCAAAGTACCAAGTGATACATTTGATTTTGAAGTTGTCTGGGGCGGGAAGGTGTTGGGGGGCTTGCCCTGTTAGAAGGAGGAGGATATAATGCCATTCTGTTGCAGCAAAACAAAATGCTTTATGGTTCTCAAAGTTCCCAGGGGGATCACCATTAAACCCTGGAAATTATGTTTTATCTATATCACGAGAGGGGAGTAAGGGCAGGATGGTGTTTAATGTTTTCCCTTTCAGGAAAGTTTGTAGCATTTCAAAGCCTTTGGTGTCTCCAGCTTAAACTAAATCAGTACAGCCATAAAAGTGTACCTCCTCCCCCACAAACCTTCACACTGCGTATTTTAAAACCTACTGCAGTGTGTAACATGGAGAATTTAAGACATTTTATGTGTTTGGACAATGAGCTTGAATGCAGAGCTTTGTAAGACTAGAAAGGTACATGAATTAATAACCTTATAGTTTTATCGACTAGGTAAAGAAGGTGGAGGTATGGACCATGGCAAGAAAATTCATGACTGAACTTTAAATCACTGATTAAGGGCTGTCGCTCTCATGTGAAAGCAAAGCACAGACATAACCTATGGAGAAAAGAATATGTTGGTGTTATTTGTGGATTGACCTCAGCAAAAAATTCCTAAAATACTGTTATCTTAAACAGATAACACAGTTCCCCCTGAGTTACTTCACACCAGTGACACAAGAGATAAGTTTGAAGGAATAGTGAAATGTGGTCTTTCCTTTTAATTAGGAAATATTTCCAACATCTCTGAAAAAAAAGGGTTCTGTCTGAGAGAAGCTAAGCTGCTTTCTGTTTTCCCTCCTGACAACCTGCCTTGCTATCCCATTTAGGTGTGTCTACCCTTCTCTTACCCTGCCCTGCCATGCAACACACTCCGTGATCAAATACTATGTCTGAGTTCTCACTTTATCTTCTCATACACTCCTTACATTGGTTCTCCTCCATGGAAATCCCTTCTTCCTTAAATTCAACTCACCCTTCACTTCTCTCTGAGGTTTTCTTAATCATAATCAAAGGTGCACATATCCAATATCCATTGACTACATTCTATATGTAAGCCACAAGTGTTTATGGTATAATAATAATATAGCTCTTGTAAAACAAAACTTCAAAAATATATTATGTATGTATATTATACATATATACATGCATAATATAGGATAGATATACATACAGAAAGAAAGAGACAGCCAGAAAGACAATTCTTCCTTTGTATTCTTCATAGCACTAAGTCTAAGAAAGACCATGCTATTATACAAGTAATGCCCCTGTTTCCAAGCCAGGGGCTCCTCATAATTAAGGATTAAAGGCATTGGTATATTTAGATGACCCAAAAAATGAAACAAAAATCTAGCAAATTCAAGCACACATACACACGCACATACACACACACACACAGACACACACACACACACACACACACACACCAAACATATTTTTCTGTGATACATTATTATTTGAAAATTGAAATGGGAAGAGTATTTAAGGTTAAATTATATTGAAATTATGTTGTTAATGTATTGTTTCAAACATTAGAAGGCTATAGTATTATATGTACTGGTCATCACCACTAAATCACAATGGCAAGAAGTTACTAGGAGGAGGGAAACATTGTGAGTATGGGTGTGAGCCTTTCTTTGTAAGTAGCTCAGCTGATGCCACAAAATGATAGAAAAGGTATACATGCTGACATTTATAAATCGGTTAGTTTTTCTATCACCATTGTATCAAATAACACAATAGTGCTTCTCGTGTTGCAACATCCATACCAAAGGAAGTATGTAGCTAATAAATATGCTTATCTTCCTCTTTACCCTGCACTGGATGGTGTGCATATGTGTGTGTGTGTGTGTGTGTGTGTGTGCATGTGTATATGCATGTGTTTGTGGTGGGGAGTGAATTTTTATTTCTAAAATCTTTATTTAAACAAACTTGAATTTACCCAAAAACAAACAAAGCAAAACCTCATTGTGCAGCATCTTAGACTGCTAATCTTATTGGCAAGAAAAGAAACCATGTAGAATTGGAATAATCTTGGGGGAAGTATGGAGCTTGAAAATTATCAAGCTGGTCTGTGACTCAAAGCAGAGGAAGACAACGTAAGCAGCGCTTCTGTCAGATGATATCTTCCACTTCATGGAACATGTTATTTAGTTCAATTTTTTGAAGCAAATTATGGAGAAATTGTCAAATATGCCATTTGCCTTCATTTTGTAACAGTATAAAACCACTGTGAGATCAGATGGTTTCTATTCACATGCTTTAGTCACCACCACAAATATCCTAAGAGAAAAATATCCATTTCCTTTTGAAAAAGATGCTTTACTGGAAGGGTATATTGGAAGTGGAATTCTAATGGAACAGTGTTAGAAAAGTGTTTCTTTTTATTAATTTCTCTGCAGGCAGGAAATCCAGACACCTGTCAACACTGAAGAACATTTGGGCATTTCTGTTCAGACGACCCTAATGGCGTTCTTTGACATCGACCTAGCCTCATTTTGCAAAGTGAGATATGAGGACTCTTTCTTACCTTAGTTTTGTAAATCCTGAATTTACCAAATCAGTTCATCAAAATGTGCTGTCATCAAAGGTAAGGTTGGCATGCATTGTCAAAGGTGACATGTCAATTTGTATGTCAAAGATAATATAAAAATTTCAACTTTTTTATTTTGGCAAATTTAAAAGTAATTTAAATTCACTTTTAGTGTAATTGCATCTGAAATTTTATTTTATTTGCATAATTTTGTCATATGCCTTTCTTCAAAAACTTTCCATTTTTTTTACAAAAACAAGAGTGAGAGAGAATATATGTACAAAACCAAAAGTAAAAAAGATAACATTTATAACATGAAATAAGTTTGAGTGCATCTCACTCATAAGTTCATATCATATCATAAATGCAGGCTCCAGGCTCAGAGCTGTCAGCACAGAGCCCGACGTGGGGCTCAAACTCACAAACCGTGAGATCATGAACTGAGCCGAAGTCGGTTGCTCAACTGACTGAGCCACCCAGACACCCCTGTATTATTATTTTTTAATTTTTTTATATATGAAATTTATTGACAAATTGGTTTCCATACAACACCCAGTGCTCATCCCAAAAGGTGCCCTCCTCAATACCCATTACCCACCCTCCCCTCCCTCCCACCCCCCATCAACCCTCAGTTTGTTCTCAGTCCTTAACAGTCTCTTATGCTTTGGCTCTCTCCCATTCTAACCTCTTTTTTTTTTTCCTTCCCCTCCCCCATGGGTTCCTGGTAAGTTTCTCAGGATCCACATAAGAGTGAAACCATATGGTATCTGTCTTTCTCTGTATGGCTTATTTCACTTAGCATCACACTCTCCAGTTCCATCCACGTTGCTACAAAAGGCCATATTTCATCTTTTCTCATTGCCACGTAGTACTCCATTGTGTATATAAACCACAATTTCTTTATCCATTCATCAGTTGATGGACATTTAGGCTCTTTCCATAATTTGGCTATTGTTGAGAGTGCTGCTATGAACATTGGGGTACAAGTGGCCCTATGCATCAGTACTCCTGTATCCCTTGGATAAATTCCTAGCAGTGCTATTGCTGGGTCATAGGGTAGGTCTATTTTTAATTTTCTGAGGAACCTCCACACTTCTTTCCAGAGCGGCTGCACCAATTTGCATTCCCACCAACAGTGCAAGAGGGTTCCCGTTTCTCCACATCCTCTCCAGCATCTATAGTCTCCTGATTTGTTCATTTTGGCCACTCTGACTGGCATGAGGTGATACCTGAGTGTGGTTTTGATTTGTATTTCCCTGATAAGGAGCGACGCTGAACATCTTTTCATGTGCCTGTTGGCCATCCGGATGTCTTCTTTAGAGAAGTGTCTATTCATGTTTTCTGCCCATTTCTTCACTGGGTTATTTGTTTTTCGGGTGTGGAGTTTGGTGAGCTCTTTATAGATTTTGGATACTAGCCCTTTGTCCGATATGTCATTTGCGAATATCTTTTCCCATTCCGTTGGTTGCCTTTTAGTTTTGTTGGTTGTTTCCTTTGCTGTGCAGAAGCTTTTTATCTTCATAAGGTCCCAGTAATTCACTTTTGCTTTTAATTCCCTTGCCTTTGGGGATGTGTCGAGTAAGAGATTGCTACGGCTGAGGTCAGAGAGGTCTTTTCCTGCTTTCTCCTCTAAGGTTTTGATGGTTTCCTGTCTCACATTTAGGTCCTTTATCCATTTTGAGTTTATTTTTGTGAATGGTGTGAGAAAGTGGTCTAGTTTCAACCTTCTGCATGTTGCTGTCCAGTTCTCCCAGCACCATTTGTTAAAGAGGCTGTCTTTTTTCCATTGGATGTTCTTTCCTGCTTTGTCAAAGATGAGTTGGCCATACGTTTGTGGGTCTAGTTCTGGGGTTTCTATTCTATTCCATTGGTCTATGTGTCTGTTTTTGTGCCAATACCATGCTGTCTTGATGATGACAGCTTTGTAGTAGAGGCTAAAGTCTGGGATTGTGATGCCTCCTGCTTTGGTCTTCTTCTTCAAAATTCCTTTGGCTATTCGGGGCCTTTTGTGGTTCCATATGAATTTTAGGATTGCTTGTTCTAGTTTCGAGAAGAATGCTGGTGCAATTTTGATTGGGATTGCATTGAATGTGTAGATAGCTTTGGGTAGTATTGACATTTTGACAATATTTATTTTTCCAATCCATGAGCAGGGAATGTCTTTCCATTTCTTTAAATCTTCTTCAATTTCCTTCAGAAGCTTTCTATAGTTTTCAGCATACAGATCCTTTACATCTTTGGTTAGATTTATTCCTAGGTATTTTATGCTTCTTGGTGCAATTGTGAATGGGATCAGTTTCTTTATTTGTCTTTCTGTTGCTTCATTGT
The DNA here is from genome assembly GCF_016509475.1 of Prionailurus bengalensis. Classification (NCBI taxonomy): domain Eukaryota; kingdom Metazoa; phylum Chordata; class Mammalia; order Carnivora; family Felidae; genus Prionailurus; species Prionailurus bengalensis. The sequence goes on from NC_057356.1 coordinate 61,454,033, forward strand.
TAGTGTATAAGAATGCAACTGATTTCTGTACATTGATTTTGTATCCTGCAACTTTGCTGAATTCCTGTATCAGTTCTAGCAGACTTTTGGTGGAGTCTATCGGATTTTCCATGTATAATATCATGTCATCTGCAAAAAGCGAAAGCTTGACTTCATCTTTGCCAATTTTGATGCCTTTGATTTCCTTTTGTTGTCTGATTGCTGATGCTAGAACTTCCAGCACTATGTTAAACAACAGCAGTGAGAGTGGGCATCCCTGTCGTGTTCCTGATCTCAGGGAAAAAGCTCTCAGTTTTTCCCCGTTGAGGATGATGTTAGCTGTGGGCTTTTCATAAATGGCTTTTATGATCTTTAAGTATGTTCCTTCTATCCCGACTTTCTCAAGGGTTTTTATTAAGAAAGGGTGCTGGATTTTGTCAAAGGCCTTTTCTGCATCGATTGACAGGATCATATGGTTCTTCTCTTTTTTTTTTTTTGTTAATGTGATGTATCACGTTGATTGATTTGCGAATGTTGAACCAGCCCTGCATCCCAGGAATGAATCCCACTTGATCATGGTGAATAATTCTTTTTATATGCCGTTGAATTCGATTTGCTAGTATCTTATTGAGAATTTTTGCATCCATATTCATCAGGGATATTGGCCTGTAGTTCTCTTTTTTTACTGGGTCTCTGTCTGGTTTAGGAATCAAAGTAATACTGGCTTCATAGAATGAGTCTGGAAGTTTTCCTTCCCTTTCTATTTCTTGGAATAGCTTGAGAAGGATAGGTATTATCTCTGCTTTAAACGTCTGGTAGAACTCCCCTGGGAAGCCATCTGGTCCTGGACTCTTATTTGTTGGGAGATTTTTGATAACCGATTCAATTTCTTCGCTGGTTATGGGTCTGTTCAAGCTTTCTATTTCCTCCTGATTGAGTTTTGGAAGCGTGTGGGTGTTCAGGAATTTGTCCATTTCTTCCAGGTTGTCCAATTTGTTGGCATATAATTTTTCATAGTATTCCCTGATAATTGTTTGTATCTCTGAGGGATTGGTTGTAATAATTCCATTTTCATTCATGATTTTATCTATTTGGGTCATCTCCCTTTTCTTTTTGAGAAGCCTGGCTAGAGGTTTGTCAATTTTGTTTATTTTTTCAAAAAACCAACTCTTGGTTTCGTTGATCTGCTCTACAGTTTTTTTAGATTCTATATTGTTTATTTCTGCTCTGATCTTTATTATTTCTCTTCTTCTGCTGGGTTTAGGCTGCCTTTGCTGTTCTGCTTCTAGTTCCTTTAGGTGTGCTGTTAGATTTTGTATTTGGGATTTTTCTTGTTTCTTGAGATAGGCCTGGATTGCAATGTATTTTCCTCTCAGGACTGCCTTTGCTGCGTCCCAAAGCGTTTGGATTGTTGTATTTTCATTTTCATTTGTTTCCATATATTTTTTAATTTCTTCTCTAATTGCCTGGTTGACCCACTCATTCGTTAGTAGGGTGTTCTTTAACCTCCATGCTTTTGGAGGTTTTCCAGACTTTTTTCTGTGGTTGATTTCAAGCTTCATAGCATTGTGGTCTGAAAGTATGCATGGTATAATTTCAATTCTTGTAAACTTATGAAGGGCTGTTTTGTGACCCAGTATATGATCTATCTTGGAGAATGTTCCATGTGCACTCGAGAAGAAAGTATATTCTGTTGCTTTGGGATGCAGAGTTCTAAATATATCTGTCAAGTCCATCTGATCCAATGTCTCATTCAGGGCCCTTGTTTCTTTATTGACCGTGTGTCTAGATGATCTATCCATTTCTGTAAGTGGGGTGTTAAAGTCCCCTGCAATTACCACATTCTTATCAATAAGGTTGCTTATGTTTATGAGTAATTGTTTTATATATTTGGGGGCTCCGGTATTCGGCGCATAGACATTTATAATTGTTAGCTCTTCCTGATGGATAGACCCTGTAACTATTATATAATGTCCTTCTTCATCTCTTGTTACAGCCTTTAATTTAAAGTCTAGTTTGTCTGATATAAGTATGGCTACTCCAGCTTTCTTTTGGCTTCCAGTCGCATGATAAATAGTTCTCCATCCCCTCACTCTCAATCTAAAGGTGTCCTCAGGTCTAAAATGAGTCTCTTGTAGACAGCAAATAGATGGGTCTTGTTTTTTTATCCATTCTGATACCCTATGTCTTTTGGTTGGCGCATTTAATCCATTTACATTCAGTGTTATTATAGAAAGATACGGGTTTAGAGTCATTGTGATGTCTGTATGTTTTATGCTTGTAGTGATGTCTCTGGGACTTTGTCTCACAGGGTCCCCCTTAGGATCTCTTGTAGGGCTGGTTTAGTGGTGACAAATTCCTTCAGTTTTTGTTTGTTTGGGAAGACCTTTATCTCTCCTTCTATTCTAAATGACAGACTTGCTGGATAAAGGATTCTCGGCTGCATATTTTTTCTGTCTAGCACCCTGAAAATCTCGTGCCAATTCTTTCTGGCCTGCCAAGTTTCAAAAGAGAGATCAGTCACGAGTCTTATAGGTCTCCCTTTATATGTGAGGGCACGTTTACCCCTTGCTGCTTTCAGAATTTTCTCTTTATCCTTGTATTTTGCCAGTTTCACTATGATATGTCGTGCAGAAGATCGATTCAAGTTACGTCTGAAGGGAGTTCTCTGTGCCTCTTGGATTTCAATGCCTTTTTCCTTCCCCAGTTCAGGGAAGTTCTCAGCTATTATTTCTTCAAGTACCCCTTCAGCACCTTTCCCTCTCTCTTCCTCCTCTGGGATACCAATTATGCGTATATTATTTCTTTTTAGTGTATCACTTAGTTCTCTAATTTTCCCCTCATACTCCTGGATTTTTTTATCTCTCTTTTTCTCAGCTTCCTCTTTTTCCATAACTTTATCTTCTAGTTCACCTATTCTCTCCTCTGCCTCTTCCATCCGAGCCGTGGTCATTTCCATTTTGTTTTGCATTTCATTTAAAGCGTTTTTCAGCTCCTCGTGACTGTTCCTTAGTCCCTTGATCTCTGTAGCAAGAGATTCTCTGCTGTCCTGTATACTGTTTTCAAGCCCAGCGATTAATTTTATGACTATTATTCTAAATTCACTTTCTGTTATATTATTTAAATCCTTTTTGATCAGCTCATTAGCTGTTGTTATTTCCTGGAGATTCTTCTGAGGGGAATTCTTCCTCTTGGTCATTTTGGATAGTCCCTGGTGTGGTGAGGACCTGCAGGGCACTTCCCCTGTGCTGTGGTGTATAACTGGAGTTGGTGGGCGGGGCCGCAGTCCCACCTGATGTCTGCCCCCAGCCCACCGCTGGGGCCACAGTCAGACTGGTGTGTGCCTTCTCTTCCCCTCTCCTAGGGGCGGGATTCACTGTGGGGTGGCGTGGCCCGTCTGGGCTACTTGCACACTGCCAGGCTTGTGATGCTGGGGATCTGGTGTATTAGCTGGGGTGGGTAGGCAAGGTGCACAGGGGCAGGAGGGGCAGGCTTAGCTCGCTTCTCCTTAGGTGATCCACTTCAGGAGGGGCCCTGTGGCAGCAGGAGGGAGTCAGATCCGCTGCCGGAGGTTTGGCTCCGCAGAAGCACAGAGTTGGGTGTTTGCAGGGAGCGAGCAAGTTCCCTGGCAGGAACCGGTTCCCTTTGGGATTTTGGCTGGGGGATGGGCGGGGGAGATGGCGCTGGCGAGCGCCTTTGTTCCCCACCAAACTGAGCTCTGTCTTCCGGGGGCTCAGCAGCTCTCCCTCCCTTTGTCCTCCAGCCTTCCCGCTTTCCGAGCAGAGCTGTTAACTTATGACCTCCCAGACGCTAAGTCGCGCTTGCTGTCAGAACACAGTCCGTCAGGCCCCTCCGCTTTTGCAAGCCAGACTCAGGGACTCTGCTTGGCCAGCGAGCCGCCCCTCTGCCCCGGCTCCCTCCCGCCAGTCCGTGGAGCGCGCACCTCCTCGCCGCCCTTCCTACCCTCTTCCGTGGGCCTCTCGTCTGTGCTTGGGTCTGGCGACTCTGTTCTGCTAATCCTCTGGCGGTTTTCTGGGTTATTTAGGCAGGTATAGGTGGAATCTAAGTGATCAGCAGGACGCGCGGTGAGCCCAGTGTCCTCCTACGCCGCCATCTTCCCAGAATTCCTTAATAATTTTTTTAATGTATGTATTTTTGAGAGAGAGAGATAGCATGAACAGGGGGCGGGAAGACAGAGAGAGGGATGGACAGAGGATATGAAACAGGCTCTGTGCTGACAACAGACAGCCCAATGCGGGGCTCGAACTCACAAACCTTGAGATCATGATCTGAGCTGAAATCTGACACTTAACCAACTGAGCCACCCAGGTGACCCCCACCCTCCATTTGGTATTCTTAAAGACAAACTAAGTCAGGCACAGAATTAATTAAGGATGAAAAGAATTTCTAATCACTCTTCAGGTACATTTGGCAATGTTTGGTTGACTGAAAGAGGACAAGCAAGCAGTATGAGAATATGTCAAAAGAGGAAGGATGTTTAACTTCAGGGTTAAGTTTTCCGTGGCCAATCTGTTCCTTCAACAAGTAAGGGTGGTTGAGTGCTTTGATGTGGCCAAACTGTCGTAATGACCCTTATGGAAATGGCTGCCATGGCAGGTAGTGTCTTAAAAGAAACTTAAAAAGACCCTTTTAGTCTTTTTCTATATAAGAATCAAGAAACTGACCTACACTCAGGCTATAATGTCATCATCACTAGATCATCATCTCTAAATCTGTTGGGTGTTATCACTGGTAGTCTCCTTGAAGATTTTATCCTTATAGGCTACTTTGTTGTCTGGTCAAGTAGTAGATGATCATCTATTATACAGTCCATTAAGACTGCCCTATGGCATTTAACACGCTGCAAATACAAACTTGATGACTTATACAGGCTCTTCCAGTGAGGTTTAAGAGCAGCCTTACTTTGACGTCTTTTCCAGTACACAAAATCTCCTGTTCGAAGATCATGAAAAGGCTATTCAGGAAGATGTTGTGGGAGGATAGCTTTGACCTTTCAGTGACAATACTGGTATAATGCATGATTCTTTTGCATTATTTTGCCATGTCTGCATGTAAAAAAAAAAGTACAATCTAGGATAAGAGGTGAAATACCCACATGCATCTGTCTTCTAGTCGCAGATTCAAAGGGAGGTAACTCACATGCCTCCAAAGGGGTGGGGTGGGTGGCCACAACAGCTAGGGGCCATGTTTTTGTCCAGAGTAGTTCAAGAGTTTCTGAGTTTTGCTGGTCTTAACTCAAGACTGTCACTGGTTCTTATTAGTCTTTCTAGAATATTGTGGGTAGTAAGGGTTTTGAGTGTAGATTTTGAGTAACAAGTAAAACTACAAATTTATTATATAGTAGTTCCTCAATAATATGTGCCTCCATTAGTTTAATAATAGTTTGTATGTACCAAGTTGAATTACAAAAGGAAGCAGCAATTTAGTGTTGGTGAGGGCTATAGCTTTTCAGCAAGGAAATGCTTCAACTTGGCCACAGCTTGGCATTTGAGGTGCTTACTAATATGTGGATTATGATAAAAGTCAGGTAAGCCAAAGTCATAGACCCTGTGGAGGAGTTTAAGTTTTCCACTGACTAGTTGCCTGTCTTTCTGAGGCTTAGGAAAATCCCCAAAAATGGTTCTTAACTATTTCTAGGACCAAAGTTTAAATTCAATTGTGAGGACATTCTAGGCTCATGACCTGAGTGGATCTATCCATAAAGGGAATTGGCAGATGGAAGTGGTAGGAAGCTTGTGAGAGAAATTCTCAGGAAACAGAAAGGGAAAATATAGTCCTGAGGGGTTAAGAACAAGCACAGGGTACAAGGAAGTTTGAGGTATACAAAGGCGTGTGGTTTTAATGGGGAAAGCTATCCCTTATTTAATATCATCAAAATCTTTTCTAACATCAGCCAACGAATATTATAGGGAAGCTAATTTGGAGTTGGGATTTTACTTAGAAGCTTCAATATACCAATTAATAATTAGGCCACTGGGCCACCTAAGCAACTTGATTCCCCTTCTCCTAGGACATCTCTCAAATGAATAATATTTGCTCAATCAAATGCTCCCCAAAGTGGCATTGAAGATCCACTTCACTGGCATTCTCTAAATGGCACAGGTGAAATTGTGCCATTTAGAGAAATAGGCACAAGAGTTAGCATTGCAATATTGCATATAGAAAGCAGGAGTTTTCTCAGAGGTGGAGGAGGTTTACATTAAGAAGAACCCATGACAGCTGTTCATAGTCAGTGGGAAGTAGTTGCTTGGTGTGTTTTTCCTCTCAAGCCCCTGAACTAAAAGTTAGTTGCCTCTAAACACAGATTTGGCAATTTATATCTCACCATACCCCCACCAGGGGAAAATCAAAGAGAACACTCTCTGTGGATTGACACTAAGCTCCTGGGATGAATAGTCAGAATGGAAGGAGAATCTCATCCACTTTTATCAGTATTCAACAGCAAAGTGGTGTTTGTATGTTTGTTTGTTTTTTCCCTCAGAGGACACAGATGTGGAGAAAAATCACAAAACCCTCAGCCTGGGAGTTGGTTGGAACAACAGACTCAGACCTTGAGACTCTCTCCTCCTTATGACTGTACAACATTTAAAGATATAGCAAACAGAGGCAAGTTACCAAGGACGTAAATCAAAACAGGAAACTTCCAACAAATGCAAATACCCAGGAAGGAACAAAGAAATAAAACAGCAGAGGAACTCTTATTCAAAGAGAGTGGACCCAGTGAAGAAGACTTACTGTTTTGGGTGACAAGCAGCAGTTGCAGCTTAAGGGACCTGGGTGGGACTGCTCCTGCTCAAGAGCCCCCAAGTCTGCAGCACAGGTAGATCTGGCAGGATCTAAGTGTGGCACTGAGACAACTGTCAAAGACAAAAGTAAGACAGCAACAAAATTAACAAAGGCTATATACTTATGAACTTACTGCCAGAGTACGTGTCTCCATCATTTTCATTTCAGCAGGGATTCCAAAGTGTTAGAAGGGACCGTAAGTTTTTCAAGGCCAAAAAGAAGAAATACTGAGATGATCTCTGATTGGCAAGTGCTCTTGGCAGTTGGATTTTTAGAAGTGGGCAGATTTTTTGATTAGTGTTCTGGAATACCTAGTTGCCAGGTTGCCATGGTTGGCTGCAAGAGGGCAAGTAAACAGTTTGGGAACATCTCAAAAGAGGAAACATGGTTCAGTGTTAGGGCAGAGGGTTTTCTGTAGCCAACCATTTCTCAGAACTAGTAGGGGTTGATGGGATGCTTTTTAGCACTGTCATAATTGTCTTTATGGGGTGGGAGGTGGTTGTGATGCCTTGTAGTTTCTCCATATCCTATTACTGTAATATATATAGTTACAGAGAAGTACACATTCATAATCTCAACTCCTTCACTAAGGATAATTAGAAAATACATATTTCTCCTTCTTTTGTCCATATTCTTTTTATCTGATGAACTTTTACATCCTCCCTAAATTAAAGTTGTCCTTTGGATTAGATTTTATATGAAAAGAAAATGCTGATCTGATTTTTAAGACATCTGATTAGATCTTGCCCATATCTAGGAGTTTGTACAGACTTTTCAAAGAGCAATATTACAGAGTTCTAAGAAATTCAATGGCCACAGCTACTTGCCTGGATGCCTTCCAGCCCACTTCCAATTAAAACCAACCCGATCATAAATAAGAGACTAAGCTTTGCTAATGTGCTCACTAAATACTCCATCTTAAAATGATGTACTCTGGGGGCTATATTTCTTGGACAGCATATGCCTTTCCTGAATGATGAAGCCCCCAAGTATAATGTCACAAAATGATTTATTCATAATACTATTTTACATTTATTATCATTTTACATATCTCCTTCCCCCCACCCCCCCGTTTTCCTAAATAAACTGAGACTTGCTTAAACCACTTCCTTTCACAATGTTTTACATAATACCATCTATCCCTGGAAAAGAACAATATATGAGGAGAAAAACAGTATTGTTTAAATTTTTTCTTATTTTTTCCCATATAAATTTGATGTGATAATTGGCTTTTTTTTTCCTCTTATTCAACCTGGCAAAACAGATGACTACCTTTAGGATTATTTGTTTTCTTCTTTTCTTTTCTTTCCTTTTCTTTTCTCTCTTTTCTTTTGTTCTCTTTTATTTTTCCTCCCTCCCTCCCTTCCTTCCTTCCTTCCTTTTCTTTCTTCCTTTCTTTTCTTTCTTTCCTTTTCTTTCTTTCTTCCTTTCTTTTCTTTCTTTCTCTTTTTCTATTTCTTTCTTCCTTTCTTTTTCTTTATTTCTGATTATTTGTTTTATTTAACATATTCCAATACATCATGCTTTTTATATTTTAACAGTTGAATTCTATTTTTCTATTCTGTGTCTGGGAACTAAGTTTTACAACCAAGATTGAGCAGAAACTTCCTCTGTGGCAGGATTTTATTGAAAATTGGCAGGTGCTTATAGCCATCGTATTTTTCCTCACAGAGAATCACAACTTTCTATTTGCTAGCATTTAATTTTTTTTTAGTTTAAGGTTTTGTTTCCTTTTAAAATACAAATACTACTTGGAGAAGTAACGGTTTAAGAGTAGTCATAATTAAGGGATACACTCTGCAGCCATATTATCTAGGAACATAATCAATTTTCTCTTTGCACTAGTAGAACACTATTCAATATCTCTTTAAGTTTCCTCATCTGGAGAGAGTGCACACAATTTGTCCTTATGTAAAAGAATGGCTGTGCTAATTGATGCATGTAAATATACATGATTCACATGAGTTTCTTACAACAGTGGCTGACATGTAATAAGTGTTAATGGTGGACATGAATACAATTCACCAGTATATTTCTAGTTCTCCTTCTTCTTCTAGTAAGATTGTACTTCCCCTCCTTGAATTTAGGTGTGGCTGCATAACTTTCTTTGGCTAATGAAATATAAATTCAAGTGGAGTGTGTCTTTTACGAGCAGATATATCTTTCTTTTTAATTTTTTTTAACGTTTATTCATTTTTGAGAGACAGAGACAGAGCATGAGCGGGAAAGGGGCAGAGAGAGAGGGAGACACAGAATCTGAAGCAGGCTCCAGGCTCTAAGCTGTCAGCACAGAGCCTGACGCAGGGCTTGAACTCATGGACTGTGAGATCATGACCTGAGCTGAAGTTGGATGCTCAACCGACCAAGCCACCTAGGTGCCCCACAAGCAGACATATCTTAGAGCCAATCTAAGAATCTCTCTTTTCAGAGTAATAATTGGAATATATATATATATATATATGTGTGTGTGTGTGTGTGTGTGTGTGTGTGTGTATGTGTGTGTGTATATATATGTATATGTATGTATATATACATGTATATATACACATATATGTATGTGTATATATATATGTATATACACATATATATGTATATATACATATGTATGTATATATAGGCATACACTATGCTATAGGACCAAAGTGACCTGGAATGCTGGGGCAAGATCTGGATGTTGGCTACCCTAAAGAGTTACACAGTCCCACAGCAAAACTGGAGTGATGAAGAATTTTTTTTTTTTTTAGTTAGGTCACTAATATTCAGGATTATTTGTTACCACAGCATAACCCAGTCTGTCATAACTAATATTCTAACAAGAATAAGCTACTATTTTTATTTATATAATAAGTCTTGGAAGGAGAGAGTAAATAGAAAGGGAAGGACTTGTGGATAAGAAAAAATAACAAAAGGAGAATTTAAAGTCTAGGACTTCAAACATGAATCTCCTTGACATCAAAATAGTTTCAAATGCTTACGTCACTTCTCTTTTTAAATTATGTCATTTAGTTATAAATCAATCAATCAATCAATAGAAATTACTGGTTTTGCTATGTGCAGCAGTTTCCTCTATCCTTACTAGATTTTTTTTCCTCTATGTTCACTAAAATTTACTTCTTCTATCAGATTATTTCACTGCTTCCTCTCGATCCTTTCTTCACCAAAATCGTATTTGTAGGGTAAATCTACATTTATTTTCAGTTGAATAAAATAATGTCCTATTCATAAAACAGTAATAGCTTAATAGTAACAATAACACAAATTCCACACTCTTTAATCTGTTACATAAAGTCTTGCAAAATCAGACTCCCCACCCCCCGCCCCCGGCTTGCCTTTCAAACCCTATTTCCAATTCCACCCATTCCAAGTATTTTCACTAGAAATCACAACACTTGGTGCATCTTATCAATGATAGCCAAGTATATTCCACTTTGTGCTGTCACTTGTACTAACACTTTATGTGGCCACATATTTAATTTTACTATCCAAGTCAACTGTATTACTATAATATCATTTTCCATGTCTTATCATGCCTAACACACTGTTTGGTATTTAATAATTTTTCTTTAATTTAAAAATATATGCCATACATTAACTAATTGAGTGAACACATGAATATTAATTTATAAAGAAGAGAATGAATGGATTTAAAGTTTTTAAGAAAGTCTTCTGATCACGATAAAAATAGCCATACATTGTTACCAAGTTTTCTCTCAATTTTGAAATTTAAAACATCATATTCCTCCCTTTTCAAATCATAAATGATTATGGGGCAATATTTAAATAAAAGACACTGCTGAGATGGCCTAAGGTAGGGAGATTAATAAGTAAAAAAAAAATCACCTTAAGTTTCAACTACTAAAATCGCAGTGATTCAAAGTGAGTCAAATACTTGTGTGTTCAGTAGCATGGCACATAGAGTCTAAGGGTTTTTACCCCAGGCTTGTGTTCTCTCAGTGATATAATATCTTCTTCTGTAATTGTTTTTCCTTAAATTTGTGGTATGGATTATATTTGACAAAGCCAATAACTCCTTTGATTTAAAACAGCCCTGAGCAGTTAACAGGGAAGAATTTTATTCCCATTCTACAGATAAAGAAATAGACACAAAGAGATCAAAGCTACTTATCTAAATATCCACAGGCAATTTCCATCAAATATCTTAATAGATGCTACCATTCTTCTGCAACTGGCCCATTTTGTGTTCTAAACTGTCATTTTGCTTGACTTTCCATGAGGAATTATAACTATTTCAGGGCCAAAGAGAAAAGATACAGCTAATAGAAGAGCAAAAACTAAGCATGAAGGTTGTCTTCATGACCATTGTTACACTATTTCAGAAATTAACTAGAGGAAAGGTAAAAGTTAAAGTATTATATTTTATGTTTGTAGTCCTTTTGGTTTATTTGTGAAAAATGTTTAATTTCCAGCTTAGGTCACCTAGCAGAACCACCATAAATGCCCCCCCCCCCCCCACCCACCTCACAATGAACCAGTGTAAGCTCACTGAATAACTGGAGCAAGACAGAATGAGTAAGGCAATTCTGCTGCAGCAAAAAGTGATAAAATACAATCTGAAGACAATTGTGAATAATCTCTTTTTCTTTGAATCAATCATGCAACTGTTCCTCTCTATTAGCTCATGTAATTGAGAGTCAAATGTATATGCAAAGAACGACTATTTCAACACTGAAATTCAGATTTTCTCAAGTCACACTGTTTTGGATCGAATAAAATAACCACATATAGTCACCAACACATGCATAATAAAAAACGGTCAAATACCAATTAGACTTAATGACTTAACTTGGCCTTCCAGCAACCTTTCAATCCAAAGTATTTAATCACTGTTTCCAAAATCACATGAAGGAGCTAGAAGTATCCAGTCCATAATAGTATTACAAACTAAAGAAGAAAACATTTTACGATGAATATGTTCTAAAAATATGAACTTCAGGCCAGAAGCATTTAAAAATATTTATGACCATGGGGCGCCTGGGTGGCTCAGTGGTTAAGCGTCTATCTTCAGCTCAGGTCATGATCTCACACTCCGTGAGTTCAAGCCCTGCATCAGGCTCTGTGCTGACAGCTCAGAGCCTGGAGCCCACTTCAGATTCTGTGTCTCCCCCTCTCTCTGCCCCTTCCCTGCCCATGCTCTGTCTCCCTCTGTCTCAAAAATAATAATAAAAACATTTTTAAAAAATTTAAAAATATTTATGACCCATTTTTTTTTACAACTTTTGTAGCCTTCTATCTGGTCCCTTATCTTCAGGTTATGGGAGTTCCACTTCCTGTTTTTGTTTTGTTTTGTTTTGTTTTTTATTAAGACCAGGTTAATACTCTTTCAGTCAAGCACATTGTGGGTAAAAACAATAAAAACCCTCATAATACATGAAAATGATTAACTATAATTTAGTCAAGAGAACTATGCCTTCAACAAAGATTCTTCTATCTGTTTCAAATTCAGAGAGATTTATTTATGCTTTCTTGATTTAATTGGCAAGTTCCATAGTGCTTCAAAAGTTTAAAAATGAAAGGAGGAAAAAAAAGAAAAAGCAACAGCTCAAGGATGATTTTGCATAACTTCACACAACAAGCAGGTGTTTGTAAGATCAATTTACAACAGGGACCACAGTACCCACCTAGCTTGGATGACTTCCAACCTATTTCCAATTAAAACTTACCTGATCATAAATAAGAGATAAAAGCTTGCTAACCAGTACAGTAAATAATAGATCTTAAAATAATGTATTTGGGGCTATGTTTAGAGATAGTAAATTAATTCCCTTTAGGTCAGAAAATGTTAGAAGGGGATTTGAGGTCAGGATTCCCAGGAAGGCAACAGAGTATTGTCTTTTTCAGCATTGACTCTGATATTTTACAATGTGAACTGCTGAATCACTAACAAGTTTACAGTGTGGGCTGTACCTGCCAGACACTGCAATGAGGTGGCTATTTTTCAGCCACTATGAAAGGTTCAATAAATGTAGTTGCCTGGCAGTAAACAGGTTTGGAGTGGGCAGTATGATACAGTATGGTCAAGCTGGGCAGGAGGGCTGCTCGCATTGACTGCTATAGGCCAGGGTGTCCTTGTATTTTTGATTCCCTATTCAAAATACCAGTTCTTACAATTTTCATGGAGGAATTTCAGGGAGTGCTTATTAATGACAAAGACCTAGAGAAGAAATATAGGGGAAAATCTGCCTTCTTCCATACACTGGACAATAGTTTTGGAAGCTGGAAGACCAAGGAGTATCACAAGGAAGGAACAGAAGGAAAGGAAGCTCTTACAACATCCACATCCTTCCTCTTATAGATTGAATTGTATTCTCCCAAAAGACAGGTTGAAATCTTCTTTAGAATTTATAAAGACTGGTGTCAAGACCCACTCTATTTGGCTGGAACATTTCAAACCATATTTCAGACCATAAGACTTGGTTCGTTCACATGGTGACACACTTTAGAAGCATTGTAATAACAGGTCAGCATCAAACAACATTCCCACACTGATATCTTTATTGAAAGACTTGTTGCTCTTTCATCTCTTTTCCAACAGAACTTCACAACTGAAGGCAAAGAACCCAGTATTCCTGTATCAGCCAGAGTGTTATCTCGGAGACAAACTTGTATGTGTTTCAAATCAAGGGAATTTAAGATGAGAAACATGTTAGGAGAGCTCACATGCAAATCACATGCAAATAAGAGGACAGCAGGGCAATCCAGAGACTGGCAACGGTGGAAAACTGCTATGTACTCTAGCCCAGAGGAGTCAGTTGATGAGCTGGTATTACTGAAGCTGAGGCTATCCAGTTGAAGCCAGAACCACAGAGATCCTGCCTCGTAAGGGATGGAGCCAGGAGAGAAGTGCAAAAGGAGACAGACACATTGGCTGCTTACTTCCTCCTAGCTATTCACCACTGGTTAGTGGTTCCCATTGGCCAAACCTACCCAGTATACAGCAGAGTTTGGGAAAATGCAGTTTGTAGACAGACTCCATGATAAGACTGAAACAGGGAAAGGCAGGGATTGAATCTGAAGGCAAATGAGCAATGAACAGCACGTTCTCTCTGTAATGGTAATGTAATGTAATACCTCTGTAATGGTATGGCTGGCTATTTAATTTTCCCATATATATTTACTGAGTGTATACCATATACGACGTAATGACAATTTGCAATCGTAAGGGGAAAAAGAAAGATAGTATATGTTCTCATGGATTTTAATGTCTAGTAAAGAAGGTAGATATTAAAAAAGTAAAAAATAAATGCCTAACTATAAGGTGAACAAAGTTTATGGTAATGAAAGAAAGGCTACTCTAGGAGTGGATAATTTAAAGAAACTTGGGGACACTGGTGAATCAGGAATGTCCTTGCTGAGGAAGTGATTCTGAAAAATAAATACAAGGTGTCCCACCAATGGTTTAGCAAAAGAGCTCTCCAAGCATAGGAAAGACTCTGACTAAAGAAAATGTGATGGTTAATCTTATGTGTCAACATGACAGGGCCATGGGGCACCCAGATCATTCACATTTTTCCAGGTATTTCTGTGAGAGTGTTTTTGTATTAGATTAACATTTAAATCAATAGACTAAGTAGAGCAGATTACTTGCTCTAATGTGGGTGAGCCTCATCCCATCACTTGAAAGGTTGAATAGAACAAAACGCTGCCCCTCCCCTGAATAAAAGGAAATTCCTCCTGGTTACTTACCTTGGAGCTGGGATGGCAGTTTGCTCCTGCCCATCAGACTTAAGTGGGAACAGTGGCTCCTCCTGGGTTTCAAGCTTGCTGGCCTTCAGATGGAACTTATACCATTAGTTTTCCTAGCCTCCAACTTGCTGACTACGGATGTTGGGAATTCTCATCCCCCATAATCATGTGAGCCAATTCATTATTTTACATACATGAAGCCAGCAGCATGGCTTAAGTGTGTGACAAAAGCACTCAGAGGCACAAGATGATACTGATGCAGTAAGTAGGGCCAAATCATGCAGGATCTGTGGGTGGTGGTTGGCAGTCTGGATTATATTCTACCTGTAACAGGGAAATAATTTAATAATGTAAGCAGGGGAGTGAGGTGACCTGAAATCAATTTTTAAGAAACAATTCTGGATGCATTAAGGAAAGAGAATTATATAGGAAGGAGGTAGGAGTTGAAACAAACAAATCAAATAAGAAGTATTGCAATTTCCCAGGTAGAAAAGGATGGTGAGTAAAACCAAATGGACTTCATATAATTAAATTCATATAGTCAGAGTCAATATATACTAAAATTTTTCACATTTCTGCAAAGATTCTTGGATTACCAGCTCCCCAGTTGATCCAGTCTACTTAATCAAATCATTAGTCTTAGCAGTTGCTTTTCTTGGATCAACCACCCATTTGACTGCAGTTAGTTTGCAAATAGGAGACTTTTAAATAAATATTTACTGAATATCAGTTTTTGATATAAATCATGGTATTTAAAGTAATATATTTTACATGTAATGAAATTCTCTGTTCCACTGTTATATGAGGAAATACACATTCTCATATAACTTGACCTGAGAGGTAATACAAAATATACACTTCTATAGTTCAATGGAAAAAAAAAAATAAGATTAGTATAGTCTACATAAGAATAAATAAAAGTTGGGGCACCTGGGTGGGTCAGTCAGGTAAGCATCCGACTCTTGATCTTGGCTCAGGTCATGATCTCATGGTTCGTGAGATTGAGTCCTGCATGGGTCTCAGGGCTGACAGAGTGGAGCTTTTTGGAGATTCTGTCTCTGCCCCTCTCCTCCTCGTGTTCTCTCACTTTCTCTCTCTCTCAAAATAAACAAATAAACATGAAAAAGAAATTAAAAATAAATAAGTAAAACTTTAGAATTCCTGTTAGACAAATTACCCTTAATTTTTTTAACCTTCTTATATTGATATATTTTCAATTGGATGTCTTTTTAAAATCTATCATTTTGCTAAATATTTTCTATTCCATCTATTTTTGTTTCAATTTTCTTCTTTACTATATTTTCTGAGGTCAATTGAACATTCTTTATATTATTAAATTTTACGTTTTTATTGACATTTATTTATGTTTGTATGTATGTATGTATGTATGTATTTTACTCTAGGGCTTACACATTTTTAAATTAATCTAAGATTGGGGCACCTGGGTGGCTCAGTCAGTTAAGCGTCTGACTCGGTTTTGACTCAGGTCATGATTTCACAGTTTCGTGAGTTTGAGCCCCAGTGAGCTCTGTGCTGACAGTGAAGAAAGAACCTGCCTGGGTTTCTCTCTCTCTCTCTCCCTCTCTCTGCCTCTTCCTCCCTCACACTGTCTCTATCTCTCAGTATAAATAAATAAATTAAATTAAATAATTTATCTCTCAGAATAAATACATTAAATTAAAAAAATTAAATTAATCTAAAATTACCTTCAAGTAATATGGTTTCACGTGTAATGTAAGGACTTTGGGACAGTGTATTCCGAATTCCAACTTTCAGTTTCAGGTACTATAGCTGTCACATATTTTGCTTTTCCATAGGCTCAAACAATAATACTTATTATTTTTGCCTTAGATGGTTAAGTTTTAGGGTATTTATGTAAGAAAATGAATTTTATTCCACTTCCAATGCTCTTTATTTTATTTGTGTGTAGTTCTCTTTCATATTTCATCTTCTTGAGGAACTTACTTTAACATTTCTTTTTTTTTTTTTTTTAAATTTTTTTTTTTCAACATTTATTTATTTTTGGGACAGAGAGAGACAGAGCATGAACGGGGGAGGAGCAGAGAGAGAGGGAGACACAGAATGGGAAACAGGCTCCAGGCTCTGAGCCATCAGCCCAGAGCCCGACGCGGGGCTCGAACTCACGGACCGCGAGATCGTGACCTGGTTGAAGTCGGACGCTTAACCGACTGCGCCACCCAGGCGCCCCTAACATTTCTGACAGAGTAAGACTCTTGGCAATGAACTCCCTCAGTTTTTGTTTCTCTGAGCAAGTTTGCATTTCTTCTTTACTTTTGATAGACACTTACTTTTGATATTTTTGCTGTGCTTAGAATTCTGGGTTGATGGGTTTTTGTTGTGTTTTCCTTTTCATTTCAACATTTTAATATGTTGCTTCATCATCTTCATATTTGCGTGGTTTCTGATGAATTTCTGACAATTCTTTGTGTGGTTCCTCTGCAATGTGACCTTTTCCCTTGGTTTTCTTTTAAGATTTTCTTTCCATGTTTGGATTTTAGCAATTTGAACATGACATGTCTAGTAACGTGTGGAAGAGAGAGGAAACATTTACTCTGCTTGTAGGTCTCTGAATTCTTGGATCTGTGGTTTGGTTTGATATAGTCATTAGTTTTAGAAAACTTTTTGGCCATTATTTATTCAAATATTTCTCTGTTTTCTACCTCTCCCTCCTATAGAATTATATATATATATATATATATATATATATATATATTAGACAATTTGATATTGAACCACAATTCTGGGATGATTTCTTCTATTTGTTTTTATTCTCCCCCCCACCCCACCCCCACCTTCTGTGTTTCAGTTTGGGTAGTTTATAGTGACTCATCTTCAAATTCATTAGTTCTTTCATTAGCTGTGTTGAATCTACTGATAAAGCCACCAAACATATTCTTTGTCTCTGTTAATATGGTTTTCATTTTAAGTTAATTAATTTATTCTGAGAGAAAGACAGAGCATGAGTGGGGTAGGGGCAGAGACAGAGGGAGAGAGATAATCCCAAGCAGGCTTTGCACTGTCAGTGTAGAGCCCAATGCAGGGTTTGAACTCCCCCAACTGTGAGATCAGGACCTGAGTCGAAATTAAGAGTTGGACACAACTAACTGAGCCACCCAGGTGGCCCAATATGGTTTTCATTCTTAGCACGATCATTTGATTCTTTCTTAAAGTTTCCATCTCTCTGCTGTAGTCACCCACCTGATGTTGTATGTTATCTACCTTCTGCATTAGAACTTTTAAAAAAAAAATTATAACATTTACTTAAAATGTGCCTGTCTGATTATTTTAACATCTGAGACATATCTGATTCTGGTTCTGGTGATTATTTTGTCTCTTGAGATTGTTTTTATTTTCTGCTTCTTTGTATGGATTACGTGTTTTTGTTTTTGTTTTTTTATTGAAAGTCAGAGATCTTATGTAAGATAGAAGACACTCAGGTAAATATTTTTCTAATGTTTGGAGATGAGCATGATTTTCCTAGTGTTACATCTTTTGTGTGGGGGTTTATTTTAATATAGTCAGGAGTTATGTTGTGTTTGAGTTGTGCTGGTCTTATTAGTACCCTCAGAGACCATGGATTTTATATATCTCTAGCAATTACTTATGTTTTAGGGTGCTGGATGCATTCCCAAAGGTTATTTTCTCAATGTCTGAACCCTACCTTTGCTTTGTGTGTTATCCTTTGTGCTTTGACCCTGAGATAGTTTGTATCTTGTATCTCTCCCAACTGTATTCTACTGCTGTCTTTATTCTATGCTGTTAGTCTGGTAGAGGAGTGTGGGAGAGGGGGATGTTCTATAATGTTCTGATTAAGCACTGGTCTTAGACAAACACTATGTCAGGGTGAGGCTCTCACAATTTTTCCTGCCCCTTCATCCCTGTGAAGCTAAGCTAACACATATCCTTGTTCACTCTCTAGGAGCAGAGTTTTTCTCTCATTCCTCTTCTACAGCTCTTGCGAGTTTCCACCAATGTCTTGAGACTTTTTCCGTCAGGAGAGATAGGAATGATGGTCCAGGCAGTGTTTCCTCAGTGGCTGCTGTTCCTCTTCCCCAGCCAACCTCACAAATTCCAGGAGAGCTATCTCAATATTCTTCCTGGTGCTCCTGGTGACTTCCTCGTTGGATACCTGGAATAAAAAGTCTTCAAAATGAAACAAAACACCCCTATGTGTGTAATCCACAGGGACTTCATACTCTCACTCTCTCTCACACCCAGTCTTCCACAATTCACCAAAAGTTGTTAGCTGAATTGGCCTATTTCATCCCAAGTAAGCAAATACTCAAGATCTGTCTCTCCTGAGGCACCTGTCTTTCTTAGATTTAGGGTTAGTGGGGTGCCCTGCCACTGAATTCTCCAATGGATTCAGAAAAGCTGTTACTTTGCACTTTGCTCAGCTTTTTTCTTGTGTGAGGGTGGGAATGAGGATCTTTCTAACTCTCCATACCCTCAAACTAAAACCAGAATACCAGATACCTGTTTTAATATCAATTTAGAGGACAAATGAAAGGGTCTGTAGGGTCTATTTTCAAATAAAGAATTGTTGGTACCCAAAAGATTCATGTTTCTAGCATTTTTCCCACACCCCTTCTTTGTGTTCATATTTGAGAAAGCCAGAAACCACACAGCCAAGTACTAAAATCTTCCCCAAACACTTGCTTTTTCCCTGATCCCTGATTGCTTATCTCTCTCCTCTCTGAGATGATGCAATGCTTGTCAGTCACTATAATGGGGAAGAGAGGAACTGAGGAAGATTGTTTATCTAATGAGGGCAGAACTGCTTTTGCTTTGGCATCTTTCTTCTCTCAGATACTGTTTTGCTTTCTGTCATTGCCTGATGACCTTGCATTTTCCTCTGATTTTCATTCATGTGCCACACACACAATTCTGAAGTGAAGGCCAGAAAGGGTCTAGAGGTCAAGAGCAGTTTTAGAAAATTATTTCTACTAATAGTTTTCTCGCTTAGTCACAGACTGGAACTCAAGGGATACTGTACATTTGCCCAAATAAGTATAAAGGGCTTTGTTTTATATTATTTCTCATGAATAGGAAGTGGAGACACTGATTCTGTATGGGTATGGGCTTTGAGAGCTTTGTCTAGTAGTGAGGACAGACTGACTCTCTGTCTCTACATTTTCTCAACTTCTCTGCTATTGGATCTCTGAAAACTCAGGGGTTCAGGTAATATTTTGGTTTGTATTTCTGAAAGAGACTGGACTCTGGCTATTACTTAATTAGGCTCATTACAAGTTTCTCTAAAAATGGTTATTGAAATAGAAACATTTTCTTTAATGCAAAATGCAATTCTGGTCAGAGTTGAAGGCAATTTACCCAGACCCTGATTTTACCTTTGGTTTAGCCAGCTATATGACCTCAGAAATTAAATTTAATCTTTCATTAACTCTGCTTCAAAACTTATCAAATGAAAAGAAAATATTTATCCTCTCTTTTATGTCTCATACATCTTATTTCCATGATGCTAGAAATCTGGTTGAAGAGTAAAATGTGAAAAACACATCCACTTTACACACAGACACTCCCTGATTTGCCAATCCAAATGTCTATTCAGTGAATCTTTAAGCTATGGGATTTTTTTGGTGTGTGTGTGGTATAGGGACACAATTTTTACTGGATTATCAGACTGAATTCCCAGTTTGTTTCTTAAAAATTTTAGAGACTAATAGTAAGGAAACTTAACTACTTTTTGAACATCGTAATCCAAGCCAAAGGAAAAGAGAGAAAAGTAATATAAATGCACAAAAGGCAATTCTCTTATTATCAAAAAATAGAAGTTTGGAAAAACTCAATGAAAACTAATAGTTGGAAATACAAATTGCTACACTGTGGTATTTCACACCTATACTGAATTTTCATAAGCAATTCAGAAACAAAGGCCAATTAACCCTAAAATAATCCCGCCATATTGAACACAATCATTCCAAAAGTATTATCAGGATGATTACCTTCTGGCCTAAAACCTAGTTGTACCACTTAATATTTTGTTATCTTCGATGGAGCAAACTAACATTCAGAAGAAAGAAAAGTGAATAACGGGTGGAAGTCATTTACGTTCACAGTATTAAGGACTGGCATTTACAGATAAACTTACCCGAGATAACTATGTTTTCCCTCTCGTACATCCACCATAAAAAACCACCTCCCTTTCACTTTGTACCCAAGCTATGATTGACGGGCAGTGTCAATCACTTCATGGAGCTTGTTGATGTTTGCTGTCAGGGCTGAAGCTCCATGAAGTTTGTAATAAAGTGACAGGAAGAATTTCAGTTTGTTGGTGGTTTTCCTTAAATAAGGTGGGATCTAGAGACAAATGGGACTTAAACTAGAGAAAGCACCATAAACTCCACTAGGAATCCCTTCAAAACAAACTATACTAAGGCCAAGTTCTTAGGATAAGGAAAATTTGGGCGTCTTTGGCCAAGGTGAAATATTTTCTTTGTATTTTAAGAAATTTGATTCAGAAGCAAGTACCCTATGACCTTTTTGTATTCCAGGAGACTTATTTACTTGACTGCCCATGCCCATTACCTATTGTACCAACATTAAATTAAAAAGTTATTTATACTTACTTATCAACCCATTCTTAACTGAATATTTGCAATCTATCAGGGACGATGACAGGTACCTTGGTAAATGCAAATAAGACATTATCATGTTGTATTTACTTTCCAATAGTTATAACTTGTATACGAATATGTGATATGATACAAACACACTTCTCTGAGACTATACAACAGGATCCATTATTCTTCCAAGGCAAGTATAAAAGTTTCCATGATTGGTCAATATTTGAGATAAACTGTAAAGGTTTGGGAGAGTTTTCTATATAGCACAGGAGTGTGTATATTTGACCTGAAAAAAAATCATAACTTAAAATGTGGAGGCCAAAATTTGCATGAGTGAGGAATGGGAAGCCCGATGTGATAGGTACATATGGAACATAAAGGTTTACTGATCATACATAACTATGCTTTTCTAGATTTAAGTGTTAAATTTCATTGTCAAGTCAAATGTCACATTCTTTGTTCAGAGTGGGGTATGAAAAAATAATAGGATGAGCAATGAGGATGAAAATATAGTCTAGAATTAGACTGTGACACATCTTGATGCTAATCCCAGTAAGTTTTTAACATAATTCTGCAGTTACAGGCAGAATCATTGAAGAAACATTTTCATCCTAATTGCTACTCTTTCCTAATATGAACTCCCTGCTCTTGTAAGTACCATCAATGAAAAACAAACAAACAAACAAACAAAAACAAACAAACAAACAAACAAAAAAACCCAGCACCTACAACTCCAACATCTAATATAATTTCTTTCCCCAGGGGTTTGATTATTTTTTGTCCTGTTTACAATGGACTTTACCTCTTCCCAGCAAATCTCAAGTGCTATTCAAATCTGGGGCCCAGTTCACCATCTGGTTCAGCTAGGAAGCTGGTATCTTCTTACATTCCCGGACATGTGGACGAGGTAACCCCATGCCTGCAGGAGACGTATCACTTGCAGCACAGTCCAGGGCCAGAGGTGCCCAGGAAAAGGAGCAGGCTGCTATTAAAGATGGGCTGGTGTGGGCTCTCTCTGAGACTAGTATTCCAGCACAACAACAGGAACTCTGAGAATCCTAAACTCAAACTCAGCCTTTCAGTCTCTTATAAATGCTTAAAACTTCTAAATACTTAGATACATGATACATGGGTCTTCATTTACATGATTGTTCTAGGTCCTGAAAATATTAGGTTGTTTCTGTGCACAACTAATAATGTATAACATTTATTCTTACCCTGTTTATATGATAATTTAGCTGATTCTATTATAATGTCTATTTCCCTCAGATAGAGTTGATGTTCTTTGAAGATGGAAACTATACTGCTCAGAACCCAGCAAAATAGTATGCATACGATTCTTAATCAATAACTATTTTTACTGAACTGAGAAAAGTATTTTACTAGTCAAGAGCCTAAATTGTACAATTGTAGACTATGTGGATGCTCTGTTGTACTGGGAATTTTCCTTCTGTTTCATAAATATTTTGGAACATTTCCTATACAGACTACATCCAGAAAAATTACCTATTTGTTCAAAAAATAAACACAGCTTCTCTATTATCTTAGGGCACTGCAAGGGTGGAGAAGAATCTTAATAGAATGAATCAAGGCTTCTAAGTGTCAGGAGAATAGCACTTAGATTAACATTCTTTTCATTTTGATGGAATGAACATTTAGATTAGTAAAGACATGGTTTTTATTAAAATTCAGCCTCATTATTCATAATACATCCTCAGCTTCTATTAGTTCCATTTTATATAAAATAAGAGGAGCTAGGTACCTTTGTGGGGTCATTTCAGGGGCATTTTGAAGGACTCTTTTCAGCAATATGCCATGCAGTCTAAAACTTTACCATTACATTCTTCAGTCAGTCTTTACCTTTTCTCTGCTGTCTTCCTTAAAAATACAAACAGAACAGAGAAAAATACACCCTGATGTTATTCTTCACTTGTCTTGGGGGTGCTTATCATATGTTCTCAGTATCTTGAGGAAATTGGAGAGCAGTGTGCTTGAGTTGTGGTATACAAATGCATTGGCATCACAGGATATAAGCAAATGTCGTGGTTAAGTCCAGTTCATCATGGTGTGTCTGGTTTCAATATCTGAGACATAAATGAATAAGTGATTTATATGTCAACAATCAGCGGTAATTTTCTACAGCTATGACACAAACCCTATCATATGTGGATGATGATATTGTAGCAACTCAAAATAAAGATAGTGTCTTACAATTAATACAACTAAAATATTTCACAAGTGTGAACAAAACAGAGCAGTTGCCTTTGTTGTTCTAGGGCATACACTTCTGCTCCTGCAGTAAGGTCAGAATTCTCTTTTTTCATCTTGTCTCCTTGCTACCATAATTACCTGACCCTCCAGTTTTTTTCACCAATGCATCCAAGTAAAGATTGGCTCTGCTCCAGTTCCTAAGATAACTGTGTTTAAGTCAGTTTTTCAGTGATTTTTCTGCTTCTCATTTGTCCAAAAAGGCTTCATGTGGTCTCTCTTTCATATCTAGGATTATAAGTGATCAACTATAAAGGATTTTCAAGTTTAAGACAAAATCACATACACATATATTTTATTCTCTCACATACATTATATTCCATTCCTTTTTAATGATGATTCTTTAATGTTTCACTTAAAATTCATTGACATATTTTGATCGGCATTATGATGGCTAATTTTATATGTGAACTTGTATAGGTGGTGAAGCCCATGTTCCCTGGAATAGTAATGTTTTCCACCACGGTTGATAGTTTTATAGTAAAGTCTGTAAGCCTTGATACACATGTACTCAGCCAGTTATCCTAGATGGCTTCAAACACTGGAAATTTACTACAAGTACCCCTGAGTGATAAGGAGACTTGCCATTCTGACTTATTTTGCCCATCATGCTAGCTTGAGGACTTTTTCATATGCTCTTCTTAATGGTTTGGAGATAAGGGGTATGTTGTTTCTCTAAGAAGATATTTGCATAATCCCATCTCCTGATTCAAACTGCTGCCTGGAGCATCATTTCCATGACCAGAGACCTACATGTTGACTCTTTCCTGAATCATGTTTCACGTTCATCTTTTCCATGTTAGTAGTAGACCTCTCCTACCCAGATGTGTCACTATAGTTAGTTTCAAAATTTGAGTCATTGCCTATATCACTACCTTGTCCCAGGTGGCAGGTACCATGTCAGGTCTTAACTACATTCCCATACTTCCCTGACCTATCCTCTGAGAAACAAGTTTAGAATCAAGCATAATGCTTTGTGGGTAAATCTAGAGAGCAGTATATATGTGTTTTTAGACTTTATTTTTTTTAAAAGAAGTTTTAAGTTCACAACAAAATTAAGAGGAAGGTACTGAGATTTCCCATTTACTCCTTGCCCCCGCACATGCATAGCTCTTCCCCTTATCACCAGCCCCTACCAGATAGTATATTTTTTACCAAAGATGAGCCTACATTGACACATAATTATCCAAAGTCCATAGTTTGCATTACAGTTCACTCTTGGTGTTGTACATTTTATGGGTTTGAACAAATATATAATGACATGTTTCTATCATTACAGTATCATACAGAGTATTTTCAGTGCCCTAAAAATCATCTGTACTCTGTCCATTCATCCTTCTACACACAATCCCTGGCAATCACTGATCTTTTTACTGTCTCCATAGTTTTACTTTCTTTAGAATGCCATAGAAATTGAAATGATATAGTATGTAGCCTTTCCAATTGGCTTCATATTCTTAAGTTTCCTTCATGTCTTCATGGCTTGATAGCTCATTTTGTTTTACTGCTTAATAATATTCCATTGTCTGGATGTATCATTGTTTATCCATTCACCTACTGAAGGGCCTCTTGATTCCTTCTAAGTTTTGGCAATTATAAATAAAGCTACTATAAACAAACATGTGGGGGGTTTTGGTGTGGACATACATTTTCAAGCTCTTTGAGTAAATTACTCAATTACTGAATTATATAGTAAGAGTATGTTTAGCTTGTAAGAAAGTGCCATATTGTCTTCCAAAGTTTCATTTTCCATTCTGACCAGCAATGAATGAGAGAGTTCCTGTGGTTCCACATCCTTTCCAGTGTTTGATGTTGTCAACATTTCTGATTTTGGCTATTCTGATGGGGATAGTTGTATACTTTCTGATAAGTATGTTTTATAAGTCATGTTACACATTTGGCATTATAAGGCATGCACACATTGTACACATTGAGCATGTAGTAAACTAAAGGCTTTTTTTTGACACATTGGCTTTATGATGTGTTTTTATAATTTATATTTGTATTTTAACTAAACACATTTGCTGTGGCTATGTTTTGGCCAAGAGTACCCACCCCTCAAGAAGTTTTCTTTACCTGCGCTTCTACTTATCCCTCCTAGCAGGGCCCACACCTGGAGAAAGAATACAATACTTGGACTTAGACTCGAGTTACATGTTTGCCACTGTGAGCTGTGAGCCTTCAAGAAGTTACTTCTCTGTTAATTGGGTTTTCTTTTATGTAAAAGAGGACTAATCCCACAAACTCCACAGGGCCTGTATCAAGGGTCTTATGAGACAGCATATTGATAACACTGAACAGAATCCCTACTTAATGACCATAAAAAGAATAATGAACCAACAAAGTTTTAACAATCAAAATAGCCTGTTTCCAAAACTACACAATCCTACAAAATATACATTATTCTCTTGATTTTATATATATAACTTTATGCTTCAGAATGAAGGGGACCATAATAGGCCACCCCAAATCATACCACTTTTGCATAGGATTAATTTGAGCTGAAAGTAACTGAGAAACAGCAGACATAGGAAAAGCTCTCGAGCCTCTCCTAAATGCCTAAAAATAGGGCATTAATTTCCATTTCGTAAAGGAATTTTCCATTTATAAAGGTGTCCTCTGCTCCTGTTTCAGGAAAAGAAGAATGAGCAGAAGACAACTTTCATCTCCTGGGAAGATGCAATCTGCATGATGAACTTAACTAAACTACCCTATTTATCATCAATCTACTATTACCATCTACTTCCTACAGCTTCTTCCTTTTCTACAGTTTGTTCAACTGGTATATATTTCTCTGGGTCAATGGCCTCTTTGGGTTTTCAATCACTTTATTTATTTATTTATTTATTTATTTATTTATTTAATTTATGAAGCTCCTGTATGCAGATGTAATAAATCATTTTCTCCTATTAATCTTTCACAAGTTTGATTCATGGAGCCCACCCACTGAACCAAAGACGGATAAGAGTGCTTTCAGTTTCCTATAGTCACTAGGACTTGTTCTTTTCTTTATGAGCTGTGTGGTTTCTGTTTCCTTCCCAATATCCAGGCTCTCTCCTTGGACTTCAGTGCTTGCCTTTAACTACTCAACCACTGTTATCCAGAAAATTCCTGTGCTTTTCAGAATAAATAGCAGGCCTTGTCCACTCTGAATTTCTTCCCCCATTAGTCTGGACTTAGTTAGGTACCCTTCATCTAGTATTAGAACACAAGGTTACTAATTTTTGCAAGGAGGGAAAAGAGTTGGGAACGGGTGCCAAAGTGGTCTCAGAAAGATTTCAGGGCCGTAAAACCATAGATTAGATACCTTATTTTTATGAAAGTCTGGTCTTATTTTGAGTCTTCTTATGACTTCTCTAATAAACACTAAGTTTACAGTATCAACATTTCCCATATTTTTGATTCTTAATGTACTTTATAGCACTCATTATTGAGAATCCTACATGAAACCTGTCTGTAATAAACAGATATAGGTGTGTCTGTAAGAAATATGAACCTGACTCTTCCTCCACCCTGCCTTGTCATCATTCAGAGGTTTTGATCAATTCTGCATAAATGGCTTTGTCTTTTCCTCCTGTATATCTTTTTTTCTTTTGTTAAGAGTATACAGTGTGCCTACTCAGCCTTTGAAGATTAAGAATTATTTTCTTAAGTGAGCATTAATGAAAGGAGAATGCATCATTCTTTATCAGCCGATGGGCTGAAAATTGCTGATGGCAAATGTGGTTAATAAAAAC
Source organism: Prionailurus bengalensis (assembly GCF_016509475.1). Lineage (NCBI taxonomy): Eukaryota > Metazoa > Chordata > Mammalia > Carnivora > Felidae > Prionailurus > Prionailurus bengalensis. The sequence goes on from NC_057356.1 coordinate 61,481,133, forward strand.
ATATTAAATGGAAGGAATGAATTTGGCAGTTAAGTGAATGATTCTTAGTGGAAGGGAGGACTTATTTGTTGGATGATTGGAGAAATTAACATTTATCATATACAGACTGGCATTAGAAATGAACCCAAAGAGAGCTGCTTTTTTTATCCCCCTTCATTATACTTATAGATGGAGAACAAACATATCACCTGGGAAACAGCTAACTCAAATCTCATTTTTTGTCATTGTTGTAGCTATTTGTTTCAAAATGTTTTCCCCAGGAGAGCCAGCAATCCCTCCCTACCCTGAACTATCAAGTTGCAGACTACAAGTTTTCAATGGCAGCCAATCTGGAGAGTTGCATATATCTACCCCTAGACAGCTGCATTATGGAACTAAAAGAACTGCATCTAAATTCATGAGCCGATAAAAAGTAATCTGGCTAAAGTCTTTTTTTATACCAGAATATACAATGATAATCACACCCCCTTGAATTACAAATGTTCCATAACCATTCAAACTGGTACTGAGTTACTGACATTATTTGAAGTAATGACATAATAAAACACATTTTAAAAGACAAACCCATAATTTACTTACTTCTCGCTTAAAAAATGTTTCAGAAGTCTTTTGAGATCATAATTGATAGAATACCATGATTTCATAGACCATCAAAGACTTGAATAGGTTTTAATAAACCAGAATTAAAGTAGCTCTAGCTTGCTTGCTAGCTATATTTATTCTCTACCTTCTTCTAGCCTTTTTAACAATCTGAAATTACAGCTAAAAATTAATTAAAATGTATAGTGACCTGAAGCTTTTTTAATTAACTACGTTTTTTTTCTAGAGGCAATTCAATAAATCACAAATATCTCTATTCTATATTTAAAGTATTTTTTTAGAGTAACATTGTAGAGGGTACCTAGTCTAGACAAATTAAGCATCACAGTACACAGAAGCATGCATTCAATAAATTGGAATGCAAGGGAGTTGACAAAATGCATTTATAATTCCTCTTATGTTCGTATTTTCATAGTTAGAAATTCAAACTTCAGTGTTAAATCATCTTTGGAAATGGTAAGTTATGATTTTGTATCACTTGCCAAAGATTGTTTGGGGAATCTTTCAATGGCTATGTCGATTTCACTCTCAGGTTGAGATAGTTAATTCTGTTTAAATATACTTAATAATTGTGATTTCCAGGGATTTATTTTATAGTTTTGAGCTGATAATTTAATTTCAAACATTTATTTTCTGTCATTTCAAATAAACCCAACTTAGCAAAATTATCTTCACAAAGTTTTTAATCTTTGAAGCATAGATATGGTTGTAGTGAATATGAGTCATGTTCATGCAGTGGAAGGTAAGCACTTGCCATAGATGAACCTCCAAATTAAAACCAATGATGTTAGAACTCCAGAATCAAAGATAAGTCATTAAAAAATAATAGATATATATGAACAAAATAAATATATTGGGAAAGGCAGCAGGTCTTTTTTTTTTAATTTTTTTTTTTAACGTTTTTTTATTTATTTTTAGGACAGAGAGAGATAGAGCATGAATGGGGGAGGGGCAGAGAGAGAGGAGACACGGAATCGGAAACAGGCTCCAGGCTCTGAGCCATCAGCCCAGAGCCTGATGCGGGGCTCGAACTCCCGGCCGCGAGATCGTGACCTGGCTGAAGTCGGACGCTTAACCGACTGCGCCACCCAGGCGCCCCCTTTTTTTTTTTTTTTAATTTTTTTTTCAACGTTTATTTATTTTTGGGACAGAGAGAGACAGAGCATGAACGGGGGAGGGGCAGAGAGAGAGGGAGACACAGAATCGGAAACAGGCTCCAGGCTCCCAGCCATCAGCCCAGAGCCTGACGTGGATCTCGAACTCCCGGACCACGAGATCGTGACCTGGCTGAAGTCAGACGCTTAACCGACTGCGCCACCCAGGCGCCCTCAGCAGGTCTTTTGAGCACGGACAATTCACATATGAAAGACCAAATTTCTGCTTAAGCTCTTCTTTGAGTAGTGCCAAAGGAATAACTAACACTTAAGAATGCTCAAAGGCATCTGGTTAAATACACCCTTAGAGAGGAAGGAAATGGGAATCAAGATAAAGAAACAAGGAGTAAGGAATTTAGAGCCAAAATGAAATGAATGAAATATGAACTTAATGGGGAGCAAGAAAACAGGCAAGATATAGCACAGACCTCAGAAGGGGCAACTATCAATGGCGTCATTTACTTTAAGGAAGATAAGCTTTCAACTTCCAAGGATTATATATTAACTTCCTTCCCAAGGATTATATGTTCTATGGACTGGACAAAGACCATTTGAAAGAGCCAAGCAGAAAACTGACCCTTTTCACCTAAGTAAGTAATTAGAAAAGATAAATTTCAGCCATAAAGTAGTAGACCATTTACTCTGGATTTCTTTGAGGAATACCACTTTACCAAGAATATTTAAGCATTACTTACCATAAGTAATGTAAGTAATATAACTGAAGAATGGAGGCCTCTAAGATCTAACCAAAACTGGAAGGCATAGGTATATATACTAGGAAGAGGTCTTAGAGACAAACCAGTCCAACTCTCCCATTTTACAAATAGAGTACTTGAATCTCAGCCAGTGAAGTGTGTCTCAATATCAGAGATAGGACTAGAAGTCATTTGGGTCACTAACAATCATGGACTTTACAAATAACATCACACTCAAGTTTTCATACCATAATGCAACTGCCCTCTTGTGCAAGCTTTCTCCCTATAAATAAATCATAAAATTTGTGAATTTCTTAAGCACCTGTTTCTTATTTATTTTGCATTCATCATAGCTAGTAGTGAGTAAAGTGATGGGCATACAATGGAATTATTAATTTCATTTCTGTTAATGATTCAAAGGAAGATAGAGGACACCAAGAGATAGGTGAAAACAGACCTAGGATGTACTGAGCAGGAAACAAAACACCAACTGAGAAAGAATAAGGAGAATAAATATGCTCGTTAAATATAAACATCAGTCTCTGGTCTAGTGTCCCAATGTTCCAAGCAGAGGTTTTGTTGTTGTTGTTGTTTGTTTGTTTATTTTTGTTTTGTTTTGTTTTTAAATCAACCACATTTATTTTAAACCAAACACCTTGCATCACAACCTTCTACCTTCCAACTCACCTTCTAGCTCTATATTTATCAATTGGAACATGTTCTTACATTGCAATTGTTTTTCTTCATGTGGGAGTAGAAGTTTGTAGGTCTCCCTGATCTCCTTTTGCTGGCATGAACACATGGGCTCTATGGAGACTGTCCCTGAGAGACAGAAGCAATAGTTAAGAGCACAGGCTTAGGAATCTGAATCTGCCTGCAAAGCACAGCTTGTAGCAAGCTTGCTGTGCACTCTGGGACATGTTACTTTAAACCCAGTGCTTCAGATCTGTCACCTATAAAATGGGCATAATAACGGTGCTTACCTCATAGAACTGTTGTGCAAAATAAGCAATTTAATACTGATGAAGCTCACAATACATTGTGAGCCTTCAACAAACGTTAGCTGTTATCTTCCAAGAACTCTTAAAATCTTCTGGCCCTCTAATGGCAACATTAATCCCTGAAAGCTTAGATTTACAAAATAGCTTTTCTATACTTGATAATTTAAAATATATTATAAATAAATTTATATAATAAATTACATATTTAAATTATATGTAAATGTATAATTAAATATAATAAATTATTATAGTTTTATAATTTATAATCATAATTTTCAAAAATTTAATCAATTGAAAAGGCAAACTCATATAATTTCCAATATCTTGGTCCACTTATAAAGAGAGAGAAAGAACAGAAATCATTTAATCAAATACTTTTGCTTCTATGTATTCATTTGTTTTTGCCAGATGAAGGAACAATTCCAAGGACATTCAGGACTTGATTAAAACCACTAGTGGATCAGTGGCAGTGCTTCCTCCCATAATATACAGTTTCTTCTCGTGATCATAGTAAATTGTTGAATCCAGTATCCAGTCTTATTCAACAAGAGGGATCAAGTAAAGCAAAATTCACAAATCAAGCCAAAATCAGGTCTCTAGATTTTTAGGAGTTACAGATATTAAGTTTTAATTTTATGGTACTCATATAGGTGAGTTCTGGCTAACAAGTGCATTGACATGCTATAGATATTTCAGACTTTACCACGGGCTTCCCTTTATAAAGAATCATAATATTTCTTGTATAGGAATTTTGCATATGGAATACAGAAAATAAGAATTCTTTACACGTAAGCAGAAAACATTGGGTAGGGATAAATTGAAACTCCAACTCAATCCTACACAGATTGAGAGTTCCGTGGAATATAGGTCTGGCATGCACAGACTCCAGAAAACCTTACAGGGCAGGAGGCAGGGGTTTTTTTTCCCCCTACAAATAGAGGTATTCCCAAATATATCCATTTTTATTTTTATTTTATTTTATTTTTTATATGAAATTTATTGTCAAATTGGTTTCCATACAACACCCAAATATATCCATTTTTATACACAATTTTGGGCTCCTAAGATAAAATAGAATGTTATACAGAAAAAGACTAATGAGAAAGGCCAGAGTCAAACTTTGAAATTTATTATTTCTCAATTTCCATTGAAATGCCAGATTCCAGGGTTCTGTATTGGAGATATTTATATTTTTGTGTATAAAGCTTAACAGACGCTTAATAGTTATTTACTCTGTACACAGAACTTGCAGAATATAGAGGAGGAAAGGAGTTTAGGTCAGTGGGCAAAGCACTGTGCAAATAGTCAGGAAATCTGAATTGTTGTCCTGGGACTACTAGAATTAACTCAATAAATGACGTTGGCAACAATTTCACAGCTTCTCTGGGCTTCAGTTTCTCACTCTAGAAATTGAGGAGGTTGGATTACTAATGCCCATTTCAACTCTAATATGTTATGAAAGTTATAGTGGATGGAGCACACTGTAAGAGCAGTGTATTTCAAGCTAGGAACTCTATTTCGGGCCTTCTAACCAAATTATTGTTTGACCTTAAATCAGTTATTTCACTTCTACCAGACTCTCTCCTTCTCAATTATAAAATGAGCTACTGGACTGTTTGATCTCTAAAGTTTCTTGTAAGTGTAAAAAATCTATGATTCAATTCATGACCCTGTCCTCAAGGAGCATTCTATCCAGTTAAGGAGACAAGATATGTACATAAAAAGGTCAACAGCAATATCAGCCAAAAATAGAACAGATGTCACAAGGCAATGGATGCCTTAATGCCAAATAAATGGGGTAGATAGTCAGTAAGATAAATGTGAGTGAGGTAGGAGAGATCATTCTAGGTTGGAACAGTAAGACAGTTATTCATAGAGGAGTCAATCTAGCAGATCCTTAAGGGGTAGATTAGGTCCACTACAGGCAAAAGCTGATGTGGGGCTGGGCGTTACAGTGAGCAGAAGTCTAAAGGTAAAAAAGTACATACTGAGAGTGGAAACAAAAAGACAATGGGGGTGTCAAAAAAGGAATGGTAATGTGGCCAAGGTAGTTTTGAAATTGGTGCTTTAGAGGGAATCATCTCAAAGTAATATGCAGGATGAATACTTCTTTTCACTTCTTGATTAAACAATTATCTATTGAGTAACTATAAGAAACTGGATTTTGCGTGAGACTGGATATAAAAGGTGGAAGTCAGAACTTCACTTGTCAGTATTATTGATGACACCTCTAATGTGCTTCATGCATTATTTCTTCAAAATATTTAAAATTAATTTTACCACAAGGATTATTCAATCCAAATATAATTTCCAGACAATTTCAGACGAATACAAATGACAGACTTTTTGAAGCTGGAGAAGTCTGCCTTTTGAAGCAAACTGCACTAGGAATTTAAATGCAAGTATTTGTATGACAAACCCTGTATGACAGCCCTGAGGTTTATGGTTGTGACTTCAGAGCCCTTGGACCTGAAGCTTTACATAACAGGGAATGGTATACAGCAGGGTTTTATAATATTGGTAGAAAATCACAGTGTCTGCACTTGATTTCTTGAAAACAGTTTCTCAAACCCCATCTGGGAAGAGTGCAACATATTCTTTGAATGCCATATGCTGAAACAAGGTTGTAGCTTGGGCAGATGCTTCATAAGATAAAAGCCTTTTATTCACTCCTCTCAGATAATTTGTCTAATACATCTCTGGCTCCAAACCAGGTCCTTGATTCAATAACCAATCTCAATCAGAGATATCAAAAGTTTCCCCTTGCCCTAGAGTATAAATTGAACTTTCAACCTCAGAAGCTGTCCACTCTGTTAACAATGTATTCAAATTGCAAGCAAGCATTTAATGAATGCTGAGTTTCAGAGCAACAGCATGAAGACTGGGAGAGCCTTAGGAGTTGCTGAAATGAAAGGGCTCTTCTCTTAATTTCAGATATCAGAAGACTTGAACAGAACATGGCATCTTAGCCATCTGAGCTTTTTAAATGTGACATTGGCAGACATACAATGCTCAGCTCTGTGGTACCTGAATAATTGAGGCTTTGAAACATCAAAGTGATGATACCTTCAAACGCTCAAGTAGCTTTATTTGAAAGATTCTTCTCACAAAAGAAGACTAACTCTGCCATTTGAGATCAATGCATTTCTCTGAAACACAGTGTACCCACTTTATATTGAAATAAACTTGTTCGCCACATATTGACTAGCTGTGTCCCATGTGCAGAAGATATTTGATTAAATACATTTCTTTGTGATAACATAATACCCAGCAGAATTAAGAATGACTTGGGGGGGGGGTGCATGATAAAAACATAACTTCTTTTCCAAGCGGTGAACTTTCTCAGATCTTATGTTATTCAAGAAATCAGAATGAGAATTGGAGGATGATCAAGTTCACATCAACTATTATATATTCAACAAAAACAACAACAGTAAGAACAGCATGATTCTATTTATTCACTTTTTCAATGATATTTTGTGAGAAATAAAGAAAAACAAGATGAAGCAGGTGTTGCTCAAACTGAGCTTGGACTCTATTAAGGGATGTTAAAAAGTACATAGAACACATCACCCGGCATAGTAGTTTTCCTAAGTAGCTGGGTTACAGTGATGGGGTAGCTACTTGGTTCCATAAGCGCCACAAAGAAACCCCACAGATAAGGGCATCAGATAGGCTTCCCAGGAAGTAAAATCAAAGCGGCAGTACAAGAATGAGAAAAAACTAGCTAGTCAAAGAGAAAAGGGATAATTAGGTGGTGGCCCAGTAAGACTTACAATCTTATGAGAATGTACAGAGTTGGTAGAGAGATGAAACACTGAGCCATAAAATATCAGAAGGGTTAGGCCCTCTATTTCAAAGACCTGAAGCTAGAGATGGGGCTGGAGAAGAAAGGAAGGGTACATCAGAAATGGTTTTGTATACCATGATTAAAATTTATACTGAGTGAATCATTATAGTGTTTTAATCAAGGACATCAAGGAAGGAACTGTTTCCCTGTATTTTCAAAATGGGGGACCCTAGGACATGTAAATATTTGTGTTTAGAATTTGGCAAAGAGGGAGAAAGAAAACCTGTAGAAAATAGTGGGAGTACTGGATGAACCCAGATGTGAAAGAGGAGAGAAGGCAGAAGTGGAGGTAAGAAAGTAGGGAAAGGAAGAAATCCATCTGAAAGTGTTTTCTCCAGAGCAAAGGCCTCAAATGCACAGCTGTTCATTAATTCCTTCTGCAAATATTCTTCACATTCACCATGTGTTGAGCTCTATCCTAAGTGCTGAGAATACAGCAGTTAATAAAGCACACAAACTGGCCTCCCTCTTGGAGTTTTTTTTTCTAGTTACACTCAAATGTAGATGGTCAAAACCTTCGTGGACATATTGCAGAGGGACAAGGTCATATCTTTTCAACGCGAACAATGGTAATTTTTACAAGGAACTCTTGGGAGAACACTTCTACTACAATTATCCAACATACAGGATACCCGAAGGATTTGTAAGAAGTCTCACTGCTTGCTCCACACAACAGTTAAAACTCATTTTCATTTTGTGAGTTAGTATATGGACAAATATGCATCAGTGCAAATATCTAACAAATGCTTTGATAAAAACTGAACATTCAAACAGTATTTTGCATATTTCACAGGTACCTTGAAGCTAATGATGAGACTCCAAGGGGCCTATTGATCCCAAGTTAAGGATTCTAGACCTATTGCATGGTTGCTGTTTTTGGAAGTAGCAAAGAAAAAGATAAACTAATTACAACAGGATCAGATGTAAGCAAGAATGGATAACAGAGAATGTGAGAAATGAAAAATGCAATAACAGAATTCAAATCTATTGCCAACATAATAGAGCACATTTTCATCTAAATAACTCAAGGTATTGCAAATTCATCATTCCCTATTCCTTCTTTAGGAACATAGCCAGTTTCTCTTTTCGGTTCCCTAATTGTTTTGATTAGCACAATGATAAGCTGCTCAGCTCTTACTGTTACAGGGAGACATCTTGATGTCGAAGATACACTTTCTTAGACTGCAGCAACACAATGAAATCCTGAATTGATGAGAGCATGTTTCCAACATAGTAAACACACAAACTAAAATCACAAATAATGGTTTTCTTCTCAATGCAAAGATCATTTTCATCAGTGTTTAAAAATAAAAATATTAAAGACAGAAGAAGTTATAGTTCACCTTGAATTTCAACTCTCCAGCACAGAGATGTTTATACTGTTTTCTTAATTCTAATCTAAATCACAATTCAGCTGTTCATAAAAATAAAGTTTTATTCACACAGGTCATCTAACTTCTTTATAGTTTTTCATTCATGAATCTAATCTCTTCTTATGCCTCCACAGTTTGCTAATAATTGTTGCTCTGAAATAACTCTTGCTTCCCTTTGTTTTTTTTCAATTTCTGTCACCAATACTTTGGTTCAATTAAAATATGGTCTCATTCACAGAAGACTGAGTGAAATTAGTCAGAGAAAGACAAAAATCATATGACTTCACTCATATGAGGACTTTAAGAGACAAAACAGATGAACATAAGGGAAGGGAAACAAAAATAATATAAAAACAGGGAGGGGGACAAAACAAAAGACACTCATAAATATGGAGAACAAACTGAGGGTTGCTGGAGGGGTTGTGGGAGGAAGGATGGGCTAAATGGGTAAGGGGCTAAATGGCTAAATTAAGGAATCTACTGAAATCATTGCTTCACTATATACTAACTAATTTGGATGTAAATTTTTAAAAATAAAAATAAAGTTAAATAAAAAAAAATATGGTCTCATTCACAGAAGACTGAAATAGGGCCCTAATTTCCCTTTTCAGTCAGCTTACCCATTGAAACTAACCTTCCTATAGTACTGAAGAGATTAATTCTGTGTGTGTGTGTGTGTGTGTGTGTGTGTGTACATATGTTTTTATTCTCTTGGTTAAGTATGTGGGAGTAGAACTGCTAGATAAGATGGTAAATGTATGTTTGACTATATAAGAACCTGTCAAACAATTTTTATGCTCCCTATAGCATTATGGAAGAGTTCTAGTTGCTCTATATCACAATGAACATGCATTATTGTCAGTCTTACTAGTGTTTGGTGGTATCTTACTGTGACCTTAATTGGCATTTCCCTGAAATTATGTTGCACATTTTTCATATGCTTATTAGTCCTTTTGTGACATATCTGTTCACATCTTTTCTTTTTTATTAAAGAGTAATTGACACACAATATTATGTAAGTCTCAGGTATACAATGCAGTGATTCCATTATATGCATTACAAAATTATCGTCTTGATAGGTCTGTTACCATCTGTTACCAAAGTTACTGCAATGTTATTGACTACATTCCCTATGCTGTGTATTACATCCCCATGTCTTATTTACTTTATAACTAGAAGGTTGTACCTTCACTATTTCATCCATCACACCCATCCCCCACTCCTCTGGAAATCATCAGTTTGTTCTCTGTGTCTATGAGTCTATTTCTGTTTTGTTTGTTTGTATTGTTTTTTAGATTCCAAATAGAAGTGAAGTCATATGGTATTTATCTTTCTCTGTCTGACTTATTTCATTTAGCATAATACCCTCTAGGTTCATCCAGGCAAGATTTAATTCATTTTTGTGGCTTAATAATATCCCATTGTATATATATATGCCAACTTTTTAGATTCTTTTTGTCAAAAAATATGAATGCTGCCAAATAACTGGCCCTTCACTATCATTCCAGAGCAACTCTTTAACCCTCTTTTACTTCTAATCAAAATTGACCCTCTGAATAAGATTGCATGCACCTATTTATTTACATTTCTACAAGAGACAGAGCTCTCCTACTCTGATTATAAGAATAACTGCTTAGAATGTACTTCCTCCACCTCCCATACAAACATATGCAGGTTTCACCAACATATACTTGTCATTTCTGCTTTCTAAAACATCAAAATTTACCTTTTCCAAGAGCCCTCCTTGAGTTGTACCAGCTGAAACAACTCCTCTATTCCTAAGCCATTTATTAAATACCACCTTGCCTTGAGATACAGAAAACAAGTGACTATCTTTATATATTATTGCAATTTTCAATCTATAATTTTTATATGTTGCATATTTCACTGACAGAATGTTCTTATGTATATGCTTCTTGCGGCCCTTTCACCTTCCATGTGAATATGCTGATGATAATTCAGACTACTACAAAGCAATCATCAGGCTAGATGCTAGGTCTCTGGCAAGCTTTCTCAAGAAATAAGAGCCTATCAGATGACTCTGGCCCTTTAGACTCCAATTCTTCCCCACTGGGTTTTAAGAGCTGAGTTCAAAGAACTTTTCTTGTTGACCTACAGTAATAATGGAAGCACAGAAGCTTTCTGTTCTTTACTATAGAGTCCTACTCCAAGGATGCTATTGGCAAACAGATGGAATACCAGTAGATATGCCAAGAGTGGAATGGGTTGTAATTATAACACCAGTGTGCTATTACATACTGTCTAGATAAACTGACTGTTCTTTTCATTGTGGTGGTAAATTGGATGGTAAGACTTTTTTTCTTTCTTCTTTTGGTAATAACTGTTCCCAAGTACACATTATATTATAGTTCATGGGATAAGCAGTGACATTAATCAACAGTTTCATTTAACTGGGATGAAAACTATTCACTTAAAGGATTGGCTTTGGAATACTAGAGGTTACGGACCACATTAAGTCACATTTGGTGACTTACTGTATCTTTAGGGTTGGGTGATTTTGTCATTATGGTATTTTACTTCCATTCATGGCAAGCTGAAAATGATATTATGTCAGTATTATTTTAAAATTAGAAAGATCTCTGAATAAACAATATATTTTACTAACTACGTCTAAAAGTTAAAACTGATTTAAAACAACTTGTATGCCTTGTGGACAATTTTTTTAAATAAACTGAATTTCAACAATTACAAATGTTTGTGTTTTCTTTCTTCTAGTAACTCTTTTCTCCTAAACAGGATCAAACCTGAAGTGGAAAAGAAGTATTAAATTCAGCCATTTTTGATAGACATGTGAAATCCAGAATATTTTTCTCTGTAACATTTTAAGACTCCACACTGTCTAACTTGAATATGAGTTAACTGTGTAGTCATGTATGGCCTTTCTTTTATGGATGTCAAGGGTGTAGTGTTGTCACCTGAATGATGTCAAGGTCAGATTGAAGATGTGGATATCATGGGAAGGCTGGCTGCACAGTAAAACCCTAATATGGGAGACCTCACTGTAAGCAAAATTTACAAAAGACCTGTCCAAGAAAATGTCACTGAAGGGAACAGGGTTTAGGCAACAGCACATTTTCTTAAAGGATAAGTACTTGTGCGTCTGTTTGGAGTTCTGACCCCTACTTTTTAAATTCGAAATGGGTCATAGAACCACCACCAAAAACAACATTCTCAACAATAAATTCATTAAATTCCTAACTGAATGGAACTCTTTCTTTCCTTCTTTCTTCCTTTCTGCCTTCCTTCCCTCCCTCCCTTCTTCCTCTTTCCTTCCTCCCTCCCTTCCTTCCTTCCTCTCTGTCTCTCTCTTTCCCTTTCTTTCTTTCTTTCTTTCTTTCTTTCTTTCTTTCTTCTTTCTTTTTCTCTCTCTTCCTCCCTCCCTCCTTACCTTCCTTTCTCTCTCATCCCCCCCTCACTATTTCTTTCTCCTTTATATACAGATTAGTCCATATGGTAGAGTTGGGGGAATTGAAAAGGTGTCAAAGATATGTCCCTCTGTGTTTTTTCCAAGCTTTCATTTACTCATTTAGATTCTCTTTATAAACTTTGGAAGACATATCAGGAAGAATGCTTTAGGGAACCTGAAGTACACAAAAGTGCCCTCTCCCAGATACCTCCAAACACAGTTCAACAGCAGAATCTGGAAGAGCAAGAGTTAAGTTAAACATATCTGCATAGTGGAATCTTTGTCTTTATGCATTTGAGAATTAAATTTTTCTCTGGAAGCATTAGTTTCTGTAGGTAAGGAGAAACTTTCAGGAAAAAAATTGTGTAAGGCATCTAATATCCCAGTAACTATGATCTTTCATGGTCTCCTTTTGTGAGGGAGATGAAACTGACTGATATGATCACTGTCTGCTTTTCCTCAGTGGGGGTTCACCAAGGACCTGTGTTGAAGGCTTGTGTCTATGAGAATGGACTGGAAGATGCATTTACCAATAAGCAGCTATACGTCTCCTTGCTTAGAACCACTTGGAGTTTTTTGGCTATAATTTTTTAAAATATTAAGGAAAAAACCTTCCTTTTAGATATTAAAGAATAGTTAAAACTGGCCAACAAAAATAATATTTCATTACATGTTTCCGTTTGAGATAATAAAAGAGCCAGAACCTCCCTTCCACCTCCATCCTCTCCCCACCAATTCTGTTGATTCCTCCGGTCCTTGCAGAGGCTCAGTTACATTAAGACAACTACTAAGTCATATTCCTGAGTAAGTAAGCAGTGTTAATCTTGGAGGCCCTGAGTCTGAGTCTGTTAAGACACTTAAAGCATACTACCATCATGGCAAAGGGCAAAGAAGTGTGGGTATTAGCTAGGTATCATTTGGTGGCACATTTGAGAAAGAATAAAAGATGACTGCAACACTGTGACCAATCAATATTGTTTAAGCATCCTGAAATTTACATTTAACTGCATTTTAAAAAGCATGTGATACTATCTTGCCCACAGAGACTAGGCATTCCTGATCTAGACTGAGCCTTACATATTACTTATCCACTCGGAGTAAACTCAGTTCATCTTGAAGCTGTGCTCCACACATTGAGTACCCATTATTTTTATCAGACAATACTGATATGGAAAAACGCAAAGAGAATATTAGACAACAAACAAAATTCCTGAGACCATCACCAGGGAATGATTAGAATGTTTCATGGGAGATGCTGTTTTTTAAATGTCACTTTTATTTGAAATTGGAGGAAATGGTACTTCAGCTCAATCTTATGGTAATTGTTAATTCAATCACTGCAAATAGCAATCTGAAGATACATCTTACCTGAAATTATTATATTTTCCTCTAGCAGAAGTAACAGCCTCCACCTTTGTGTTTCCATAGTATTGATTTGCTAACTTTCTCATGGTATATATAAAAATATTACCTTGCTGTAGTTATTTTCTATTTGATGGCATAGGCCATTCCTTGTTTTTATTATTCTCCACTGTGAATAACTTTAAACATAATTACATGTTAACATTTTGTTGCATGTAGTTGAACTGCACTAGACTAGGTTTTCCCACCTCAAAGTGAGGTGGAGACATAAAGACTAAAATATATGCTAACATTGCATCTTAGGCAATAAATCTTCCCACAGAAGATGCACATCTAGGTTTGCTAAGAAATATTTTCACCTATTTGGCTGGGAAGATGTGATGGTGGTCAGTGGAAAAAAATCTTAATCTAGAGTGGAGTGCTGTCTACCATGCGTTCAGCAGATGTCCAGCCAGTGTGCTTTCCTACAATTAAAAGAAGACAGAAAGAGGCAAGATTTCAAATGGGGGAAAAAAAGCTTCTGTGGGAAACTGAACTGGGCTGTTTAGCAGACAGATAGGATAATTATGCCATAATCTAATAAGGGAAGCAGTTGAAGTCATCTATGGGAATTTGTTAACCAGAACAGGCTGGGCAGAAAGAGAGGCTGGGCTATTCTGTCAAGTTTTGAGACCAAGTGAGGATAAAGTGAGATATAAGAAGATCTGGAAGCCAGTGGCTTCCAGGTGAGCTGCTACTGCTAATCAGTTGAATGTCATTTAGGAAAATTACCTACTTTTCATAGGCTTATGAAAAGTTAACTTGTTCATATATAGATGGCTTCCAAAATCACTTTTAGCTTTAAAATTATTTGAGTCTATAACAAAGGCAAGATATTTTCTATATCCTTTAAAATTCATTCTGAGAAATAGTACAATCTCAGATAAGTCAATTAGATGAGTTTCTGGGAGAAAAAAATTATTTATGGGGACTAATTTGCAAATCATACTTTATAAGAAAATGAAAGTTATGCATCATAATGTGTTTCCCTTTTTTATTTTATTTTCTAGAACTTAGAAATTAGATTAGATGTTAGAAATTGTATAGCCACATGAAGCTTCCAGTAACAGTAGGAACCACTTCTCAAGAGCTTTCTTTTGCTTCTGGAGATAGGATTTTTGTATTCCAGGTATATATATTTTTCATTTTCTATTTTGTTTAGCTGTAAAATGCCTCAATTCTTATTAAAAATGCATAAATATAAGTAAATTAATTGTTAGCATTTAATAATTGGTTACAGGAAAAGAATGAATAGAAAATACTGTCATATATCTAATGTTTATTTCTACAACTTTTCTATATTCTGCCATTATTCATTGAGATGCATTGTCTAATGTACTAACAAAGTTATGCTTTTGTAAAGGATCTTAAATCCACTATCTAACTCATGACCATTTATCTCCAAGACACCATGTGTTAAGTCAAAGCTCTAAATCTACAATGCCATGCATCACCTGATGGTAACTTCTTAGAAGTGTAGGGTTCAAAACATAAGACAAACAATCTTCAGATGAGCATTTTGTAAATTTAAGTCATTTTGAAAATGGGAAAATTTGGTATTTGCTACAGCCCCAGGTCCTTGGAAGCAGCCTTTCTTGCATATGATAGTATTCTACACTATAGCTCTATTTGGTTATTTGGTTAAGAATTGAAGTTAGCATGTGCAACAGGGACTAAGAGTCCCTGTTGCAGGTTCTTGTGCTGGATGTATATCTTTTTCTTTTCTTAATTGGGCAATTTGGCTTACAACCTACAAAGAGATTCTACTCATTTAGCAACTATTCTTTTACTTGGAAATGGCTACCTTCTTTGGCATATGCCTGAATTGAAGAAACTGCATGCTAAGAAGATTATTTTGCTGGATTAGAATTTTTATTTCATTCCTAATGACTTCCTGTCAGAATTTTGGGTTATTTTAAATACCATGATCTTTATAAAATTGTATTTCTGGCCCATTTGCCATTTTGATCATTTTGTTAGACAATGTATAAGTTATTTTTTAAGCTAACTTTCTTAGAAAATATTATTTTAATGAAATTATTTTAATTTCTTACAAAATATTATTTAATAATTTATTCAATATATTTTCACCTAAGTGATATGTGTGCACATATATAGGCAACTGGATTTATTAAACACCTAATAATTGGTCTTATTGGGTATGGCACAGGAACCAATGTTATAACGCTAAACATGTAAGATGAAATGAACATGGCTGCATTAGGGACAAGGTCAGATTAAATTTATCATTTCATATACTTAGATAGATTTTTTAATGATACAATTATAGTAGAACTTACCTAATTTTCACAAGTAAAACAGAAATGCCAGAATCAGAAGCATGCTTTTCCAGTCTGCAGTGAGAAGGGAAGCCTCTAAGTCTAGGATTTTTAACCTTAGTAGGACTTTTAAAACTCAACTCACAGGCAGTGCATTTGGCCTTAAAAATGTCAGGTGACTGATTAGTACAAAGGTTTTGAAAAACCAATAAAACTGGTGGACTAATCAAATCAATCAAAAGGGTGATTGGGAATTCCCAAAATGGCTTATCTAACTATAATCTTACTTTCTAAATTTCAATTTCACCTACAAAAAGGCAAAACCATATGAAATGTACTAATTGAAATTATTGGACAATCTGAAATGCCCAAATACATATATGCGGGCATATATACATACATATATATATACGTATATGTATATGTATACATATACGTATACATATATGTGTATATATATATATGTATGTATATATGTATATATACACATTTCTATGCATCCAGAGAAGATAAGCAGATCTGCATCAGATGAAGGGGAGCTCCGGGATATAACATGTGTTGGAAATGGTGGGATGTAGGTATCAAAGTAATCTACAATAAAATCCTCCTGAGAAGTATTTCTCAATATTATATATATATACATATATATACACATATATATGTGTGTGTATATGTGTATATATATATATATATGGTTCCTCTCCCCAAATGGAAGAGTGTCCACTAAAATAAAAACTTTCTTTTCCATCCTGTTAATTTCAAGAACATTCATTGGATTTTCACGTTTCTCAGATTTAAGGGAGATCTACAAAAAAGAAACAGAAGGTGCTCATTTTCAACACAGTTGATATTATTGATTAGCTGATAGTGAGTCCTGAGGCATTATTTTCTTTGTGCAAAATAAGCATAAAAATACTACAAGCAATTAATTGCCTGCTTTTCGTATCATGCTTTGCAATGGCCTATCAGCCTTTTATTAATATTAATGAGGAGAATTAGCACGGAAGATCAGGGAGCCACGATAGCGCCAAGAACCTGTGAGGACCCTACGGCTCTCATGCTTTATTATTTTTTAATCAAAGTAGCTAACTTGAAGGCACAAAATTAAAGAACTGAGTCTTTTATGATTCCACAATGATTCAAATTAAAATGATCTATACTTGCATAATTCCCGTGAACCATTTTGTGCTTGTTAAAAACAGTTAAAAATTGCATAAATTCATGATTTAAGAGCTATGGTTTTCTTTTCTTAATGAACAGTCCACTTTATGTATTTCTCCCAACTCACACATGTGGACATAATAAAGCAAAAGAGGGTGGGCAGAGTGAGCAAGAGAGAATTTAAGCTTATGATTTACATTAAAAGAGAAAGGCTCATTTGTTACTTCTTCCAACTCACTAGAAATTCTTGGCATTAATACACAGCATCACTGAATGTCCTTGAAAAACCTGAGCAAAAGAAAAGTGCTGGGAAAGCCCACTTTTCAGAAAGAAGCACAGAAGCTATGCAATTGAAGACAATGATTTCAAATCCATTCTACTCAGAAACTTAGGGCCCACCAGAGGAGCTTAGCGCATTTACAAAAATTATTCTTTTCCTTTCAACTCTAAAGAATTTATATATGGTTTAAAATATTAAGGAGCACCTCATCAGTTAAGTGACTGACTCTTGATTTTGGCTCAGGTCATGATCTCACAGTCTGTGAGTTCGAACTGGCACTGGGTTATGTGCTGACGCACGATGTCTGCTTGGAATTCTCTCTCTCCTTCTCTCTCTGCTTCTCTCCTGCTCACACTTTCTCTCTCTTTCTCAATATCAAAATAAATAAAAACATAAAAAATAAAATCAATAAAAAATAAAATACTAAGGCTCCCATACACTTTTGTGTTAAAAATTATCATGCTGTACATAAGTTTTAAAACCACTGACTACATGAGACAAACACATTATTGGAAACACAGAAAACCACTGATTCTTTCAAAATTATCATAGCAATGTGGATATGTGAAAATGAACCCTATGAAATATGATATATTCATTTTAAAAGGCTATAGGTCCAATCTCTATTAATGGAATTCAGAATTCAAAAACATTCATGAGCAAAGTCTCTTTCTCATCATAATGAAGCAAGTAAGAAATTTCAGGGAGATAGATTTCTCATATTGTTAAAATGGAAGGAGTCGGTGTTGAGTTCAGAGTCACCAAAAGGAAGTTTCTATGCATCCTGAGAAGACAAGAAGATCTGCACTAGATGAAGGGGAGTTCTGGGATATAAGGTGTGATGGAAATGGTGGGAGGTTAGCAACAAAGTAATCTACAATAAAATCTCCCTGAGAAGTATTTCTCAAAGTGTGGTCTGGGACCACATTTATCACTGTCAACCCAAGAGCTTATTTAAACAAAACAACAAAACAAAATAGATTCTTGGACCCCCACTTCAGACCTATGAACTATAATCTCCAGAAATCTTGCCTTTGCATTCTAAAAGATTTTAGATGGGAAATCAGGATGATAGTGTTCACTTTTTTTTTTAAGTAATGGTTTGCTTTGTTTTTTCTTTTTTTAAAATATATTTTAATGTAGTCATAGGAGACCTCAAAGAGAAAAATAAAATTGGAGTTGCTCTATTAAAAGTAGTGGGTAAGGGGATTGATTTCAACCTTGTCCTCTTCAAACAGCTGTACTCCAAAAGCCCCGAAAAATTTTCCAGGAGCCCTTCACCTCAGGATTTATCTTTCTCCTCCTTGAAACCCTTCCAGTTTTCTTTATCTCGCACAGGAGTCCAAAGAGAACACAGCTGCAATGTCTGATTGATCTTGACTTGGTTCTATGTCATTATTTTTATATAACTTGTTATATCATTATTTGCACTAGCATTATAGATGCCATTCAAAATATTCTTGGGTGGAAGTTTAGTATGTGGACACTAGATTGTCAAAGAGATTTGTGTTGTCCAAGACACCTAGTTGTTAGACATCTCCAATGATAAACTATATTTTCACCTGAAGTTCCTTCTCTTTTTCCTGTCAAAATTGCATCTACTTTATCAGCAGCTCATTTCCTCTTGGTGAGTTCCATACAAAATAAAACTTCATTTTGATATTTTACATTTATTTAAGAAAAATGAAAGATATGTAAGATATCCTGTCCTGTGAGAACAAAGCTTATGAAGAATTACACTCAATGAGAAATATCTGTCCTAACTGGAATCCCTGCTCAGTCCTTCTTCAACAAACTCCGGATTTGTTGAACTCTGGTCCAACAAAATGCTCCGGAAATTTGTTCTATCTTTTCTTGTTCCAAAAGGCACTACCCACTTTCTGGTTTAGATCACTTTTCAATTGTGCTGATTGAGAAGTAAATAAACCCATTAAATAATGAGTCTAATTCTGCAGTACTTTGTGTGCAAAAATTATAAGTGAAACTTAAAGCAAAAAATAAATAAATAAATAAATAAATAAATAAATAAATAAATAAATAAATAAAAGGTTTTTACTGCTAATAGGAAAAAAAATATTTACAACTGTATATAAATGAGTTGATGTGAATGGTAGTCAATGGTATATAGACGAAGGGAAGCTACTAGGAATAAAGAGTAGATACCAAACTGCCCGGAGTTGGCACCATTATATAGAAGGAATTTATATTTGTAAAAGGTTATCATAGTGTCTTTGCCCTTTATTATTACAATTTATCTTTTCATTAGTAATTCCACCTTCTAAATTAACCAATGCTTCTCACAGCCATCAAACCTATAGACTAACGTCCATCACCTGCAGAATTACTGTGGCCAGTGGGCCACAGAATTACTGTGCTCTAATACTGTCTGCCTGATCCCATCAGGTGAGTTTTACACTTACCAAGATTAATTTGTGTTGGTCTCCGAAAGTATTTATGTCATTCAATATTCATTTATTTAAAAGTTTTGTAATGTGTGTGTGAAAAATAACTCTAGTTAGAATCTTTAGAAGGGCTGGATCAAGTTAGGAAAATAAAACAAAAAAATCTTAGAAGTAACAGAAACATTCCAAGATGTTTTAAACATATATATTAAAAATAGATTTCCAGCCCAAACTATCTTTTGCAATTAATTAATGAACACTACCATGAGAGGATGCCCATTATATTATCATCATCATGAGGGCATTGAAACTCTGGATGAAGTAACATCACAACAGAGAAGGGAACTAGATGGAAGGAGACTAGAAACAAATGCAGATTTGTGTGCATGGCCCACCTTGACCTTGCAAAACCCCACTTTAAGAAAAATAAAATTTGTTTGGTTTTAATGATTCTCAAAGTTATCATTGTTCAGTTATTTTCCTTAGATACTTTTCCAGATACTTTTGTCAGAGTTCATTGGTCCTAACAAAGAATCACATTGCAAAAAGCAAAAAAAAAAAAAAAAATTTAAGTTTGTTTTTAACATTGCAGACAAAAAAGATTTAAAACATAGTTTCCTTGTTAAACTTTTTCTTTGTTAAACCTAGGAAAGGTATTGCATTATGCTGTGTTGTACCGTACTATATTGTATGATATTGTATTGTAGCATATCCTATTGGATTTTCTCACGCAGAATTCTTATCTAAAGTCACAAATGAAAACATGCCTCAGGACTGATTCTGAGATGGGAATACTCATGGTCCCTCCCTATAGAATTGGTAGTTGAACTGGAGGGGTGAAAGAACCACCAGCCAATCCCAAGTGCAAAATTTTAATGTGTCAATGTTATTACACTTACGATTTAAAATCATCTACATTTTAATTAGAAGTAGAAAACTGCTGTGGGTATTCACAGAGCTTCCGTTGCAGGGAGAGTTTGGTACATTCTGTCCACTCCCAACGTGCTGGGTAATCTACATCGACTGAGGGGTCTGCTCAGACTAGGCCAACTGCCTAATGCATCTGAGGGCTGACAATACAAGTAAACTTCATGATAAACAGGCAGGGCCTAGCTTAATTTTTCAAACTGTATTTTGCATTTTGATGAGGAAAAAAAATCTGAAACTGAGGGCAAAGCAGGGAGAGCAATGGTGGTGTGAATGCTACATTTTTCATCTTAAACAGCATGATTTACTTTAGCCATTTCTGGAGTAACAAATCCTGTAACTGAAATTCATGCTTGGAATGCCTTAAAGGGTTGCAAAGGCAAGTTGATTTTTTATCTTAAAATGCTATTCTGGTTAATTTCGTCTTAATATGGGACAGAGGAAAGGTAGGATATCGAGTGTGGATAAAATACACTCATGTCTCTATTTGAGGTTCCAAACTTGAATTTCATTGTGTTCAAGAAACTCACATGTATTTTTCATGTGGCTTGGAGAATTCTCTTTGGTGGCATAGACTTTTTCTTTTACTCACTGTTTATAGCAAGGACTTCTTAGTGTTTAAGTAACAAGTTATACTCTGGGAAACACTGCACCAAAATCAGAATTGCACCATTTCTACCAATTAGCAGTGGTGGTGGTGATATTAATAATGATGATGATCATTGTCAAAATAATAGTAAAAGGTGAGTAAAAACCACCCCAACTCCTGTCACTCTAGAGTTTACCATAAACATCTTCATAATATCTGTTTCATACAACCTCATCAACCTCATAAATGAGATATTATATATACCCTTATTATATAGATTAGTTGGCTTTATATCTTTGCTTACCCTCACAGATATTATCTTCATTTGCCAGGTAACCATCATTTACTGTTATATGTTCTCCACACCATTTTTATTTGTGTACTTATGTATGCAGATAAATTCACATGCACACATATACAGATGTTTTCTTTGTTATTGTTTATTCTATCAAAATGGAATCTCCTACTTGCATCTTTATTTCTTTTCTGAATAACAAAATGTAAAATTTTCTCTCAAGTCAACAGGTTGAAATCTAATTCTTTCATTTAGGTGACTGAATATTACTCCTTGGTAAGGATTTGCTACAATTTACTCAATTTTTTTTTCTTTTATAAACCTAAATAGTGGCAAAATATTGTCATTAATGGAACTTTTTATTTTCAGGAAATAAATTTCCAGGAATGAAAATCTAGGTTGAAGGATATCTGTATATTAGTTTTAAGAAACATTGCAAGGCTGCATTTGCTGTCCTAGTTTTCTCCATAGCACTATCATCACCTTGTATCTTCTGTCTGTATTTATTTTCTGTTTCTCCCACCGGGAGAAATAATTCTGTGAGAACTAAGGTGTGTCCCTTGTTCACTGTTGTATCTTCAGTGCCTAGTATATTAAGTATTCATTTAGCGTTTGTTGAATGAATAAATAATTATTTTAGAACTACTGAAACCATGATGATTAAATATCATATTTAATGGAGGTCCTCTCCTTTTAATTTCTGATTTAATGAAAATGGCATTGGTCCTCCATTTAAAAAATAACATTTAAATCATATAATTAAGATCCCTTTATATAAACCAGCATGCTTTTCTTCTGTTCCTCTTTGCTTACAGTTTTTGTTGTTGTTGATGATGTTTTAATGAGGAATGACTGATGGATATCATGGAATAAGTTTTCAGCATTAACTAATTAATCACATTTTTTATATTTTAATTTCTTTTTTAATTTTATGTTTTATTTTTAAAAATTTACATACAAATTAGTTAGCATATAAATTACATTTTTTATTTACTTATATATTGCACACAGTGATTGATTTCCTAATACTGAGTCATCCTTGTGTTCCTAGAATAAATATCATTGAAATACAGTATTTTTATATACTAATGCATTATATTAATAATTCTGAAGAATAATTCCCTCTATACTTAAAATTATTCTATAGGCTTTTGTTTATTTGATTTGTTTTATTTTTATTATATTTTTATTTTTTTAAAATATTTTTTCAACGTTTATTTATTTTTGGGGACAGAGAGAGACAGAGCATGAATGGGGGAGGGGCAGAGAGAGAGGGAGACACAGAATCCGAAACAGGCTCCAGGCTCTGAGCCATCAGCCCAGAGCCCGATGCGGGGCTCGAACTCACGGACCGCGAGATCGTGACCTGGCTGAAGTTGGACGCTTAACCGACTGCGCCACCCAGGCGCCCCTATTATATTTTTAGATTAGAATTGTACTGCCTTAACAAAATGACTTGGCAAGATATCCATCATTTTATAACACCTAGAATATTTTAGGTATTGTTAGAATTGTATACTCATTAAGGCTTCATAGAATTCACAGGGAGACCACCCGATCTTTGGCTGTTTTAATAGTTGACCTTAAATCAAGATTCCAATCTCTACTAAGGTAAACTGCTCCATGTAAGTTACTTATTTTACTGAGGTTAATTTTGCTAATTTTTATGTTACTAGAAAGTTGTTGACATTTCAAAAGTTTTCAAAGTTATCGCCATAGAATTGTATGTATTCTATTTAATAAATTCAATTTTGTATCCTTTTACATTTCAAATTACATTACGTCTGACATTTCTCTTTCTCTTTTTTCACAAACTAGGCTAGAGAGGGTTATCTGTTGAATTATTCTTCTCAAGGACCTACATTTAAATTTATACACACAGACCTATGTGTATGTATATATAAATTTATGATTCTAAATAAAACTTTTAATGTATAAAAATCAGTTTCTAAAGCCTAACCTGCATTTTGAACACTGGTTCTATGTCCCTATGTATACAGCCTATAGGGAAAACAAGAAGTCTGGACCATTAGAAGTTCAAAGATAATATTATATGAGTGTTTATTTAATGCAAACAGAGCTGATGTATATCCTTGTGTAAGTACTTTGAAATCACTTGGCCAGCATTTACATCAATGGGAGAGAAACATTCCCTATATAGTATTATCTTTTATATATCCCAGACAAATTAACCTATTCACAAACTCGGCTTTATGATTCTTTTATGCCAAGAATGCTAAAGAAGATAGGGCATAAGTGACATAAATTCACCCAAAGCTGGGTGAAAATACTATACACTTAAATTTGCCTAAAGCTGGGTGAGATACTATAGGTGTTTTTACTATACATAATCTCAAAGAAAACATCATCCTTCTACATACCCTATTAAATAAGAAGTAACACCACACATACCCTTAAAATTATCATCTCATTGGATGTGTGAACCTTGATATGATGGCTCCTAAGGTCATGTGTCAACAACTATAAGTGACAGGATTTACAAAACTTACTGCAGTGAATTACTTCCTATCTAGTTTTAATTCTGTCAAAAGATGACTATATATTCCAAATGATGTGCAGGGTTTATTTTGGGGTGGAAGAAAGCAGCATTTAATTGACAGATAAAAAGGGTATAGAAAAGGTAATTTCATTTTTCATCAGAAGTAAGGTTTTATTGTTGAGAATTAAATTAACAGTACATGAAATTGGCTTTTCTTGAGGTCATATTTTTCGACCAATAAATAAACAAAGAAAGAGAGAAAGAAAAGAAAGAAAGAAAGGAGCACCCCCTAACCAAAGTAGAGCTATAAAGCTTCCATTAATGAACATAGTTATTGCACTTTCTTTATTTAATAAAAAGGGAAAACAATAAACCTCCTATAATCCTATGTGTTTGTAGGGTTTCTTTTTAGGGTCTGGTTAATTTCTACTTCCGTAATAGTAGGAGGTCCTGCTTGTGAATGCAGCCTGATTTCTTCTTTCCATTATTCATCACTCATCTTCAGCTGTTTTTTGTAAGCTTTGCTCCTTCGTTAGTTGAAACATGTTGCTTATTCTATGCTATGGTTTTCTAAGCAGGTGATTTGTTTACCGTACTCCCCCCACCCTTACTTAGGGGGATATCTCTTTGGTCCTGAAAAGGTCTATGAGAATATCAATGTGTGAGTATTTCTATACAATGGTTACCACCAATATAGCCAACCAGGAACTGAGGCAATGTAACCCGTTAGGAGCACAATGCTTTAAAAATGTGAAAATAGGGGCACCTGGATGGTTCAGTCCATTAAGTGTCATGATCTCACAGCTTGTGAGTTTGAGCCCCAGCCTTGGGCTCTGTGCTGACAGCTCAGAACCTGGAGCCTGCTTCAAATTCTATGTCTCCCTCTCACTCTATCCCTCCCCTGCTCGCACTCTGTCTCTCCTTCAAAAATAAATAAACGTTAAAAAAATGTGAAAATATATTGTGGAAAGTATTGTGGTGCTTTGTTTTGTTTTTGTTTTTTACTTATACTATAAATTTTGAAAACAAAATTGTTTTTACAATGCTAATTTGTACACGCTTAATAGCTGTTCCTTGATATTAAAGTTGAGGTGGGTGTTTATTTTTTTTTAATGTTTATTTTATTTTTGAGAAAGACAGCATGAGCAGACTGAGAAGAGCTGGATGCTCAACAGACTGAGCCACCCAGGAGCTCCTTATTTGTTTAAAAAAGCAACAGGGTGGGGTGCCTGGGTGGCTCAGTTGGTTAAGCATCCCACTTAGGCTCAAGTCATGATCTCAAGGGTTGTGAGTTCAAGCCCCACATCGGACTCTGTGCTGACAGCTCTGAGCCTGGAGCCTGCTTCAGATTCTGTGTCTCCCTCTCTCTGCCCCTCCCTCACTCATGCTCTTTCTCTCTCTCTCTCTCTCAAAGAATACATAAACATTATTTTTTTTAAAAAAAAAAAGGAACAGGGTATGGTCAGTGGAAATGGCCAATTAGGACCTCCAAAAATTCTTTTCTCCACAAAAATGAGAAAACTGACAAAAATATCAGAATTAACGTTTTTCAGAACTCTAGAAATCGACCAGAGTCTCACAACAATCTCAGGAACAGAATTCAGACACCAACTGATTCTTATCAAGAACAGCAAGCATTGTATCATTTCAACATGACTTCCGCTATTCCCTTTCCCCTTATCCAGATCACTGTAACTTTGAGAATCAATAACCTGTAATCATGGTGAAAAACAGCAGTAACCAGCAGGGAGTAGAATTGGCATTAAAGTTCTTTCAAAGCTTCATTTTCAGAAATTACCATTCTTTGACCTGGCTGGTGGTTCCCTGAAAGACAAAACTTGCAACTTTGTCTTTACTAACCTAAAATGGAGCTCTCCCACTGTGAAAATCTTTTTCCCTATGCAACTGTCAAAAACAATTAGAGGCAACTGATTCACTTTGAAAAGGTCCAAAATATTTTTGGGCATTCAGAAGGCTATGCACATACATGTGCATGCCCAGAGCTGTGTATGTGCTCAGAGAAGACATGAGAGGGCCCTAGACTCTCAAAAGTCTTACCTCCTAATAAATACTATCACCTTTTTACCACCTTAAGGGTTAGGATTTGAATATAAACTTCAGGTATAAATTTGGGGGACAAATATTCATATATATATGAACATGAATATATATATTCATATGAATATATTCATATGAATATATATGAATATGAATATATATATATGAATATTCTCTATTCTCTATATCTATCTATCTATCTATCTATCTATCTACTTTATGTATGTATATAAGTAATTGGCTCATGTGATTATGGAAGCTGAGAAGTCTAATACCTATAGTCAGCAAGCTGAAAACCCAAGAAAGTCAATGGTGTAGGCCCAGTCCAACTGCAGGAGAAGACTGATGCCCCAGCTCCATCAGTCAGGCAGAAATTCCCCCCTCACTCAATCTTTTTTGTTCTATTAGGCCCCTCAACTGATTGGATGAGGGTCACTCATATTTGGGAGGGAAACATGCTTTACTCCATCTACCAGGTGAAAAGTTCATCTCAACCAAAAACACCTTGACAGACATACCCAGAATAATGTTTGACCAAATGTTTGGGCACCCTATGGCCCAATCAAGGTAATGCATAAAATTAGCCATCACAAGCTCCATACCTAGTCACATCATAATCAAAGTGTTAAAAGACAAAGAGTCAAAAATCAAATATAAAGAATTTTGAAAGAATCAAGAGAAAAGTGAAATACATTCTGAAGAAAATTACCAACTATTTATTTATCAGAAACCATGGAGATCAGAATGCAGTGGGATAACACAAAGTGCTTAAAGACATATTCAAAGTGCTAGAAAGTGAACTGTATGTTAGGTAAGACAAAACAATGCATAACTGCAAATATACATTGTCTACTAAAAGAACCTCATCCTTTGCCTTTCTGATGGCATTCGGCAAGCAAAGCAAACTTTAAGGTGTTAATAAGGGAAATGGGGAATTTCCATCTAGAAGTATGTATTGTTCATCTTTACACATGATAAAACCAACAACATATTCACTTTATTATAATATGTCCATTTTCTTTGTCCATACGAGACCCTAATAGTGCAAATAATTTAGATCCAGAATTGTGTTATCTTTATTTACTAAAATTAGATCATGACAGGTAAGTAAACCCTTCTTTAGCTTTATTCTACAATCCTAATTTGGTGAAATAGTACCAAAGTTGAGTCTTAGACCTTTTTAAAAATTCATGAAGAGTTACTTTATGCTGCGTTAATTGAATTTTTTTTCAATTATGATTTCTTTTCCTCTTTGATTTAGCACAGTGATTCTTACATTCACATCAGTTATAAAGTTATCCCCCCAGCCCGTAGCCCAGTTCTCATCTTCAAAGTTAGATCAGAAGGAGAACGGATGTTCTTCAAGATGCAATCTCAAATTTACACAGATCATCAAAGCATCTTATTTTCCTGTATTTTACTCCATTAACTCATCAAACTCACTTTTAATATATTCACATTTTCTGAATATAATTTTAGCATTGTGCTCCACTGTGCTAAGACAAATATTATTTAATCTGTAAAAAAAAAAAATCTCTCATCTTTAAGAGTCAGCAGTGTCTGTTAGATTTGTTATTCCATGGTGAGTTGATCCTTCTAGTCTGTAAATTTTCCTTATAGTCATTATATCCACATTCATTCCCTTCCAATAAACAGGTTCAGGTACTGACATAAAATAAGAGCTGTGGTGTGGGTCTATCCTCTTGGAGTTATAGTATAATTAGAGAGAAAACAACCAGTATACTCAAACTAGTGAGTGTTGACAAGCACTAAGAGGGAAAATGACAGAGTGCTGTGAGGCCTAGTAATAAGGAACTCACTTTCGATTGGGTAAAAGGGAAAGTCCTCTAGAGGCAAAAAATGAGCTGAGATTTAAAGGATAAGAAAGATCCAATTAGGCAAGCAGTGAAGGATGCTAGGATTGACTAGCATGACATAGGACTTCAATGTTTACTAGTATGAGCTTCAACCATCTCCATGTTATTTTAAAGTCAAAACTCCTAGCAGTGCTACTGCTGGGTAATAGGGTAGGTCTATTTTTAATTTTTTGAGGAAACTCCACACTGTTTTCCAGAGTAGCTGCACCAGTTTGCATTCCCACCAACAGTGCAAGAGGGTTCCCGTCTCATACCCCAATGTTTATAGCAGCCCTCACAACAATAGCCAAATTGTGGAAAGAGCCTAAATGTCCATCAACTGTTGAATGGATAAAGAAGTTGTGGTTTATATACACAATGGAGTACTACGTGGCAATGAGAAAGAATGAAATATGGCCCTTTGTAGCAACGTGGATGGAACTGGAAAGTGTGATGCTAAGTGAAATAAGCCATACAGAGAAAGACAGATACCATATGTTGTCACTCTTATGTGGATCCTGAGAAACTTAACAGAAACCCATGGGGGAGGGGAAGGGAAAAAAAAAGAGGTTAGAGTGGGAGAGAGCCAAAGCATAGGAGACTCTTAAAAACTGAGAACAAACTGAGGGTTGATGGAGGGTGGGAGGGTGGGGAGGGTGGTTGATGGGTATTGAAGAGGGCATCTTTTGGGATGAGCACTGGGTGTTGTATGGAAACCAATTTGACAACAAATTTCATATATTAAAAAATTTTTTAAAAAGTCAAAACTAAATGCTGATTTGCTAATGTACTTACAGATCAGGATCTTACTATTGGACATATCATTGGCAGGGAACATGGGTTCCCTGGTGCTAGTGAGAAAGTGAGAAGGGACATCTTAATAGTCTCTTTAAGAAAATGAGGCTACTTCCATCTTCAAAGTGAAATACAGATATCTCAAATCTCTAGAAAGATTACAAAGGTATTCTGTCAATGTTATCAAAGAAGAGATCTGAATTTTTTTTAGGAAGTCACTATTAATTATTATTTACCTATTATTGTTGTTTTCCAGATAGCTGACATTCAAAAACAAAACAAAAAACAAAACATTTTTTTTCCTAATTGTAAGTTGATGAAGTATTTTCTTTGTACCAATATACAATAAGTTATATAATATTTTTTGAGAGGGTAAGAGAGGAATGATTTGAGGGGCAAAGTTTTCAGTTCTCACACAAGAATAAATTGAAGCAATTTGTTATTTCATCTTTATATTCAAAGGTATGAGATTTAGATACTTATATGCTGAAGCAAGTAGGCACAAGTTCCAAATTTACAGTTCCTCCTAAAGTCATGTAAATTTGAAAAATATTACTATAAAAATTACTTTTTAATACATATTTGCATATCTTTGGAACATTAAAAGTGGGTTAAAAAAGTAGTACAAGTTCCAAAGCTAAAATATCTGAAAAGCTACATTAAAATTAGATGCAATTTATCCCCTAACAGTCAAATATTTTTTTAGTAATGATTAAATATCAAGTCCAAAGAAAAAGACAACTTTCATGCATTGGTGGTAAGAAGCTAAAGTGGTACATCTTTTTAGGAGAGGAAATAATTAAGTTTAAAATGGGTATTCCTTTTGACCCATAATCATATTCTTAGAAACTTATTCTTAGGATATTGTAGAGATTGATGAAAAAATGTGTGCAAAGATATTTATAAATGTGTGCGTTATAGTCTCATAAACTTGGGAATGAATTGTATCCAAATTAGAAACTGCTTAAATACATTATGGTATATTCATATAATGTTATGCGAGTGTTACAATAATATAATTAAAGGTGTTTATTTTTGTTTAAAATATTTATAACATACGTTGGGAGACATTTAGTTCATAAATCATGTTAAGATGGACATAGGAGGATCCTAAATGCACCTTCTCTCATAAATCTACAGCTATATATGGAAGAATTCTCTCTGAAAGAAACCCAAAAACTAGTTGAGCAATTCTTCCACATTGGGCAAATGAGAAAACAAACAACAACAACAAAAAAAGCAAACCTCACATTGAAATGAGTAAGAAAGGCTGAGACACAATCCTACCATAAACCCCAAACCCCGCAGGATGACCCACAAGTAGAAGGAAACACAAATCCCAGATTCCCCCTGAGGAGCAAAGGGTTTGAAACTTACATCTGACACTCCATCTTTTAAGACCTACATCTGAGAGATGGGCCTCCAAAACATCCAGCTTTGAAAAACAAAAAACTTGCATCCAGGAGACTCACCAGGCTTCAGTAAACTTAGAAACAATTCTTAAAGTGTTCATGTGGCCTCACTGTGACTAACCCCAGGACCAGAACAGAGGCAGCTGAAACCTAACTCAGTCTTTCC
Source organism: Prionailurus bengalensis (assembly GCF_016509475.1). Lineage (NCBI taxonomy): Eukaryota > Metazoa > Chordata > Mammalia > Carnivora > Felidae > Prionailurus > Prionailurus bengalensis. The sequence goes on from NC_057356.1 coordinate 61,511,354, forward strand.
GTGAAAAAGGACAATTTGATTATGTTAAAGGCTTTAGACTGAGGGGCAGGGATTTAATTTTACACACACCTAAGGTACAAATGAAACATCCTACAGAGATTGCAGAGATCGGTCTATGCCATCTTTGCACTCTCCCTCTACAGGATGCCAGGTTGCCAGTATCTGCCAGAATGAAATGCGTGCATACATCTGGGGCCCTGGTTTTTGCAGCTGCCTCTCAGGGGACACCGCTTGATCTCCTGGTTCTCATAACCAGCAGGGCTATGTTTATAGGTTCACAGGTATGTAAAAATGACAAAAATAGTTCTTAACTAGCTACTCTCCACCCTGCCAGAGCACAGTACAGAGGCAGCAGACAGAAATACTTAGTCTTTCCATAAAAGAAAGCTATTAGTTTATTTTCATAGCTGTGAATTCAGGCACAGGTTTCTAATTAAAAACACATTTAGGGTCTGACTGCCATCTTCTCAAGAGGAGAAGCCTGCAGGGGATTGTGGGAGCCACCTTCATGCTCTCTCTCTACCCCACCTGGGTGTCTCTGAGAAAGAAACCTGTGTGTACTTCTAGTGCCCTGGTTTTAATGGCTGTCACTTAGAGGATGCCCCTTGATAGCCTTGGTCTGGTGGCCAGTGGATTTGTGTTCACAGATTCAGCAGGATGATAGCAAACAAAGAAATAATTCTTAATTGTCAATCACGCCAGGACTCAGTGCAGTGGGAGCAGACAGAAACACCCATCTTCCAGTTTTCCCCAGGGAAGAGGTATATTTGTATACTTAATTATTTTTTTTATATCTGCATACTTTAAGTTGTTACCTGGCAGCGTGCTTTCCAATCAGCCTGAATCTAGGTGCTGAAGGAAATAATCCCCTTTGGAGCACTGACAAGTCTTGGCACATCCTCTACTATTGGAGGCTACTAAGAACAAAGTAGGTTTCTTGGAAAATCACACAGGTTTGTGAGACAACCAAAAACTAAGGCAGGATTAAACAATAAGTTTCATCTCTTATATGAAGCCACTACTTCAAGACTAGGAGAGGTGGCTTTTTTATCTAATGCACAGAAACTAATAAAGAGTACCAAGGAAAATAAAGAAGCAGGGGAATAATTTTCCAAATGAAAGAACAAGATAAAGCCTGAACAAAAATAAAAAGATATTAATGAAATGGAGATAAGTCATTTGCCCACTACAGTTCAAAATAATGGTTATAAAGTTACTTACCAAGCTCAGGAGAACAATACATGAACAAAGTTAGAATTTCAACAGGGATAGAAAATGCAAGAAAGTACCAAATAGAAATCATAGAGTTGAAAAATATAACTGAACTGAAAACCTAATAGAAAAGTCAACAACAGACTAGATAAAGCAGAATAAAAGATCAACAAGTAGAAAACAGAGGAGTGGAATTCATCCAGTCAAAGAAGCAAAAGGAAAAAAAAAAGAATAAAAACAAGACAGTTTAAGGTACTTGTAGAACATCAAGTGGGTCAATATTCTCATGATAGGAATCCCATAAGGTAAAAAGAGAGTGGCACCAAACTTATTTGAAGAAATAACAGCTGAAAACTTCTCAAATCTGCGAAAGGAAATAAATATTCGATCCAGGAAACAGAGAGTTCCACAAAACATGGACCCTAAGAAATTCCCACCAGACACACTATAATACAATTGTAAAAATTTAAAGATGAGAAAATCTTAAAAGTAGCAAGAACAAAACAACTTGCTATATAAAAAAGGGAAGCCCCAGAAGGATATCAGCATACTTTTCACCAGAAATTTTGTAGGTCAGAAGAAAGTGGCACAATACATACAAAATGTCAAAAGGAAAAGAAATTGTCAACAAAGAATACTCTACCTAGCAAAGTTATCATTCAGAATTGGAAAAATAAAGAGTTATCCACACAAGCAAGACCTTAAGGACCACTCAACCAGCCTTAAAAAAAAATGTTAAGAGATTTCTTTAGGCTGAAACAAAAGGCCCTAATTAGTAACAAAAACATATGAAATTATATATATCTGGTAAAGGTAACTATATAATAAAATTTGGAATTATCTAATGTTTTAAAGGTGGTGGTTAATTATAGATTTATCATAAAAATTGAAAGGCAAAGCAGTAAAAATAATTATAAATAAAATAATTTGTTAATGGATACATAGGATAAAATATAAATTGTGACATCAAAAGCATAAAACATGAGGGGGTATAAAATAATGTAGAACTTTAGAATGCATTCAAAATTAAGTAATCAATTTAATATAGACTGTTATAAATATAAGTAGTTTCATGTAAGCCTCATGGTAATGACAAAGCAAAAATCTATAGTTGATACCCAAAAGATAAAGAGAAAGGAATCTAAGTATACCATTACAGAAAATCATCTAATCATAAAAAGAAGAGAGTAAGAGAATAAAGGAACAAAGGATTGCAAAATATCCAGAAAACAACTAACAGAATGGCAATAAGTCCATACTTATCAATAATTGCTTTGATATAAACAGACTAAATTCTCTAATCAAAGGATATTGAGTGGCCAAATAAGTTGAGAGAGAGAGAGAGAGAGAGAGAGAGAGAGAGGGAAAGAGAAAGAAAGAAAGAAGATTCATTTAAATGATGCCTCCAAGTGACTCACTTTAGATATAAGTATACATATATGTACATACATATATGTATATATACATATACATATATACATATATAAAGTGAAGGGATGGAAATAGATATTCCATACAAATGTAAACCAAAAGAAAGCCAGTATAGCCACATTTATATCAGACAAAATAGACTTTCAAATAATAATAGATAAGGAAGGCATCACATAATGATAAAGAGGTCAAACCAACAAGAGGATATAATATTTGCAAATATTTATGCAACAATATAGGAGTACCTAAATATATACAGCCAATATTACAGATCTAAAGGGAAGAATAGAAAGCAATACAATAATACTGGAGGATTTTAATACCCACTTTCATCAACAGATAAATCATTCAAGCAGAAAATTCACAAGGAAACATTAGCCTTAAATAACATGCTAGACCAGAAAGACTTAAGAGACAATTATAGAACATTCCATCCAAAAAGAACAGAATACAAATTCCTCTCAAGAGCACATGGAACAATATCCAGGTCATTCCATATGTTGGACCACAAAATAAGTCTTAATAAATAGAAGAAGACTGAAATCATATCAAGCATTTTTTCCTAACCACAGTGGTATGAAACTAGAAATCAATTATAAAAAGAAAAGTGGAAAATTCACAAATATGTGGAGATTAAACAACATGCTACTGAACAACCAATGGGTCAAAAAAGAAATCAAAAGAAATTTAAAAAAACATGAAACAAATAAAAAATAGAAATACAACATACCAAAACTTATGGGATCCAACAAAACCAGTTTTAAGAAGGAAGTTCATAGTGTTAAATGCCTACATCAAGAAACAAAAAGATCCCAAAAAACTTAATTTTACACCTGAAAGAACTAGAAAGAAGGGCAAATGAAGCCTGAAATTAGTAAAAAGAAGGAAATAAATACTAGAATGGGGAAAAAAATGAACTATAGAGACTAAAAAGACAATAGGTGAAACTAAGAGCTGGTGTTTTGAAAAGATAAACAAAATAAAAAAATTATTTGACTCACAAAGAAAAAAATGAGATAAAACTCAAAATCAGAAATAAAAGACATGTTATAACTGATGCCACAGAAATACAAAGGATAAGGGACTATTATGTACATTTATATGCCAGCATATTGGACTACCTACAAGAAATGGATTTGAACACAGATGCAAACTCCTTAACAAAATATTAGCAAACCAAATTCAACAATACATTAAAAAATCATGTACCACACAAGGATGGCTCAACATGTGTAAATCAACCAATGATACACCACAATTATAGAATTAAGGATAAAAATAGGGGCACCTGGGTGACTCAGTCAGTTAAGCCTCCGACTTTGGCTCAGGTCATGATCTCACAGTTTCTGGGTATGAGCCCTGTGTCAGGCTCTGTGCTGACAGCTCAGAGCCTGGAGCCTGCTTCGGATTCTGTCTCTCCCTCTGTCTTCCCCTCCCCCGCGGTCTCTCTCTTTGTCTCTCTCCCTCTCTCTCTCAAAAATAAATAAACATTAAAAAAAAGAAAAGAGTAAGGCAAGGAGGCCCATTCTTATCCCCTTCACTCAACATAGTATTGGAAGTCCTAGCCAGAGGAATTAGTCAAGAAAAATAAAGGGAATCCAAACTGGAAGAGAATTAAAAATGTCTCTATTTGCAGATGAGATATATATAGATATAGATATAGATATAGATATAGATATAGATATAGATAGATAGATAGATATAGATATATATATATAAAACTAGAAAATCCTAAAGACTCCACCTAAAAAATGTTAGAGCTAATACATTCAGTAAATTTGCAGGATAGAAAATCCATATACAAAAATCAGTTGTGTTTCTATATACTAATGAATATCAGAAAGAGAAATTAAGAATGAATATCATTTACAATTGCATCAAAAAGTATAAAATACCTGAAAATATATTTAACCAAGGTAGTGAATACATATACACAAGAAACTATAATACATTGATGAGAGAAAACATGAAAAAATGGAAATATATTGCACTCATGGGCTGGAAAAATTAATACTGTTAAAAAGTCCATGCTATCCAAAGAAATATGCAGATTCAATGCAATCACTGTCAAAACTCCAATGGAATTTTTCACAGAAATAGAACAAATAATCCTAAAGTTTGTATGGAACCATAAAAGACCCAAATAACCAAAACAATCTTGAGAAAGAACAATGTTGGAGGAATCATGTTTCTTGACTTCAAACCATATTATAAAGCTGCATTAATTAAAATAATGTAGTACTGACACAAAAATAGACAACACAGATCAACAGAACACAACAGACATCCAAGAAATAAACTCATCATATATAGTCAAATAATTTATGACAAAAAAGCCAATAATATGCAATGGGGAAAATATGAGCTCTTCAATAAATGGCACTAGAAAAACTGGACAGCCACATGCAAAGAACTGAAACTGGACCACTATCTTACGCCATACTCAAAAATCAAAATGAATTAAACACTTAAACATAATACCTGAAACCATAAAACTCCTAAAAGAAAACATAGGCAGTAAGCTTCTTGACATCAGTCCTGGCAATGATTTTTTTGGGATTTGAGACCAAAAGCAAAGAAAAAAATAACAAGTGGGACTACATCAAACTAAAAAGCTTCTAAATAGCAAATAGAACTATTAACAAAATGAAAAGGCAACCTACTAAATGGGAGAAAATTTAGTAGGTGGTCTCTGCTCTTTACCTGAATGTTTAGACTGGAGGCTGGACAGATCAATGAGGCACTTTCTTCTAAATACATTTTCATGGAAGTAGAAAATCTTCCAAATGAGAGACTGCAGGTAGCATACTGTTTATCTTCTCTTAATCCAAAATGTCTCTGTTATCTCAATACAGCATTTCCTTATTATTTTTACCATTGTTTGAGGGCTATTAAATGAGATTTATACAATTTCTAAAGCTAACAATGGAAACTAACAAGTTTAGGTGCTCCAAATCCTTCATGTACCTAATATGTACCTTAACACTTAAGGCAAACTCTGAAGGGTGTTGAGGAAATAGCATTTCATTTGTTGCTGAGGAAACTTTGACTTTTCCAAGGTGAGTCACATTGAGAAAGTTGGAAGATGAAACTTTAACTCAATAGACTATTTTTCCTCCATTATTTTACGTCTGTCTGCCTATCTATCTGAAAAATCAAATTCCCTTCTGAAAATAGAAATTATCTTCTTCATTAGTGTTCATAAGTCCCTAAGGGATTATTTTTGCTTTAGTGGTAGAAAATTGGAGGGAACATTCTTGAAATCAGAGAGAGAGAGGGAGGGACCAGCACATTGAAATTCTTTGCTGGCACTTTTCAATCTATTTACAGTTGCTTTTCCCCTTGAAGTGTCTGGCAAATTGTTGATTTTATTGTCATTGATATTTATTTCATTTTCCCCCTCTGATTCTTGTTGTAAACTGCACATGAAATAAGAAGCAAGCAAACAAATAGCTTTGGTGGATGGTCTATTCTTTAGTCAAAATGATTCATACCAGAAAATTTCGGATGAGACCATGGTTTTAATCAGTGCTGAACTGACATTCATGTATAATTCTAACTTCCTTATTTTCTCATTTGTGTTTTATTCACACTGAATAAGGTAAGAACCCTTGTCAGAAGGGTGGATTTTTCTTCCTGATAGAATTTCATAGAAGAGGATTACCAGATTGAAGCAGATGGATGCTTAAGCTGAATTACAGGGGAACCTATGACACTTCTGAGGGTCACTTATTTTGTAAATAGAAAAAAGAGAATATACCTCACATGTTGGTATAAATTATTGTAATTGTTTATATTTTTAGCTAATATATTAGCTAAAATTGGACATATTTTTTAATGTTGCAATTGATTAAATATAGTCATATTGTTGGACTATTAAATTGTTCAAGATTGGATGTGCCATTAAAAATCATGGACCAAATCATCAAATTCCATCTTGATAACTTTTCATGAAGTCTTCTTGCTAGATCCTACGAATGTTGGATAAGCAATTAAAACATAGTTAACATGAGCCGGAAAAGCAGGAAATAGCTGGGAAAATGTTCAATTTTAGATCTGAAGTGAACTTTGAAAATGACATGGCTCAACATGATATCTTTTCATAAAAGAGAGAAGCTCAGAAAGTTCAAGTGACTTATTGAGGTCAGAGACATTGTTTGTGGAATGGGTGGGCATAAAGCCCTCTCCATTGTTTTTCATACAGTAGAGCTTCCTGCCACTTCCTTCACATGACTGGCATTCCTATCTATTTTCATGTATGAGTAAACCTCTGGGCATGATATTTTATCATGTTATATTGATCCAAAAAGGAGCTTAAATAATTTCATTGTTTCACACTCATAATCACTAGCTCTATGACCTTGAAGATCTAACTTTTCTGCCCTCCTGTTTCCTCATTATTGGTATCCATGAGTATAAGTATCCACCTCATAAGATTTTTTAAAAAATTCAATGAGAGAGTTCCTCAAAACGGCTTGGCAATTCAACTGGCACTGAACTTCATATTGTTTATTGTTTTTATTATTAATGATTACTTTTAGACTGATAGAAGAGGAACATTATGATGAGGAACTGTCCATAAGGAAAAAAACATATATATATATATATATATATATATATAAAACATTATATATATATAAAACATTATATATATATTATATATATAAAGGAGAACATTATATATATATTATTTATATATATAAATATATATATTTATATATATTTATATATAATATATTATATATATATTATATACATATATATATATATATAAAGGAGAGTAAGTCTGTCCAGAAAATGATCTTTTTGAAAGGGTCCATAACTTTGAATTTATATGATTAACACAATGTCCATGGATGAATGCTTAAAACATAAAGAATAGCCAAAAAATAGAAATAACCCAAATGTCTATCAACTGACACATGGACAAACAAAATGTGTTATATAAATAAAATGATATGCTATTCAACCTGAGGTAGATATATTAAACAGTAAGAATAAAATGAAGAATAATGAACAACATCAATAATGAAGACATTATGCTAAGTGAAATAAGTCAATCACAAAAGGATAAATTCTGTGTGATTCTATGGTAACTGGAGTAGTCAAATTCATAGAGACAGAAAGTAGAATGGTGGTTTCCTGATGATGGAAGGAGGATAAAATGGGGAATTGTTTAATTATTATGGAATTTCAGTTTTGAAAGATGAAAAAGTGCTAGATATGAATAGTGGTGATGTTATACTACAATATAAATATTTTAAAATGTGTAAAATGGTAAATTTTATGTTTATTTTATCACCACTAAAACAAACAAAAGAACAAGGAAAGGGGGTTGCACTGAAGTGAAAAAAATCGAAGATGTGTGGTTTCTATAAATACTGATTAAAGGGCTGCAGCATTCAGTGGCAACATAATGTGTGAATGAGGGAAATGTGTATTTGCAACCACATACTGGTTACAACACAGGGAGAAGTGATCATGCCTCAAGAAATGCTAGGGATTCCCATATTTTCCAAGCCAGGAACAAGGAAAGAGGTGGCTAGATCAGTGGTTGTCACCTAACTAAAAATGAAAAAAAAAAATAAAATAAAATTAAATAAATAAATAAATAAATAAATAAATAAATATCATAGAATTTGAAAGAGCAGAGAAATTATGGCTGCTCATTTTTATTTAGGTATTGAACAAGAAGAGTTGAAATAAACTATTTTGAAAGTTTTCTATTTATCAGGATTATGGTGGTTACTTTATATAATCTCATGTTTAAGATATATTCAAGAATATGGAATATTTTCAGGAATGGAATAGATTATCTATAAGGAGCAAATATTCACCCCCAAATTTCTACCCTTACAGCCTAATACATAGGCTAAAAATAACTTGAAGTGTGTGTGTGTGTGTGTGTGTGTGTGTGTGTGTGTGTGTGAGAGTGTGTAGCAATATCTTCTGAAAGTACACTAGAATTTAAGAATTTATTTACAAATAGTGGCCCCTTACAGGCATGAGTTTCTGAAAGAGTTAAAAAACAGCTACCTAAGTACTTCTAGAGGGCTGAGAAATGACACCTTAACATTACTTTTCCTATGCCTTTAGACTGAGAGCCAGCAAAATTGGGTAAGCCAGATATTAAAGGACATAGCTCTGGAAATTAGATAGGTTCACTAATGTGGTCCACAATTCTAGGTGGAGAGGCAAGTGTGGATTATTATGAGGGGCAGGCTAACCAGAGAGAACTCAAAGGAAGACAAGACAGAGGAGAATTTATGAATAGATCTGAGATTTACCATTTACTCTTTAACCTTGTACACTTTACTTAATTTCTTTATACTTCAATTATCTCATGTCTAGTATTTAACTTGGAGGGTTCAAGGGAAGATTAGTTAAAATAATATCAGTAAAATAAATAATATATGGCAAATTTATATAATGTAAAAAAAAATCTGAAAGACAGTAAGTTATTGATAATAGTAGCTAATGACAAAAAATCAGTAATAATATAATTATTAATACCAAGTATACAATATATTTAATAAAATTAATAATTATGTTGATTATATAACATTAATATTATAGTTATGAATAAAGGTAATTCATATTGCTTTGGCATCAGGCATAGTGCTAAATATATTACAAGTATAACAGTATTAAATATTCCAAACAACTTATAAGTTCTGTATTATTATTTTTATCCCCCTCTATACTGTGAATAGGACATAAGACACAATGAAGATAAATAATTGAAGGCATTAAGTGGCACACTGAGGACTCCAACCCAAGTGGTCTGGCTTCAGAGCTCATGTTCCTAACAGAGACATACATGTTCAATGAATGATAGTCGATAAGACTAGTTGTGTATTAGCATATCAGCAAGTCATTAATTTAAAGGGGAAGGAGCATAGGGCACATTAGCATATGCAAAATGTCACCAATTGATTACTTTCTTCTACTTCTAATCTTTGTTTTAAAAAATGCTGTATTTTAGTTCTATTAGTCCTTTTTTAAAAGAACAGTAGCTCTTTTATACTACTACTGAAAACAGACCTGTTTTAGTATCTCCTAAAACAGGATTTCTCTTAAATACATACCACATTTAACTTGTAAATTCAGGTATCAAAACCAGGAAAAATTGGGGAATTGGTGAAAGAAACAAGGTAGAGGACAAGTTACTAGAACAGAAGAATGAATAAGCAAGGGAAATGACATGATTTTACCTGCTTCAAAGTCATCTAAATTGTTAAAATAGATAGATTTACAGCACATTCCCTAGTCTGAAAAACTACAGATGGGCAAAATATTTCTAGCATTGAGAAAGAAAGGTTATGGCATGGCTTTTGATTTGGAGAAGACCATCATTCCATGTCGTTTGAACTATGATTCTCACCCCAAATCCCTACCCCTATAGTGGGATTGAGGCTTAGCTCCAGGAAGGGTTTCAGTTTTCATTTGGCTTCCCAGGAAAGGGTGGGATTAGTGTTTGAAGAAATCTTCATGGTTAGATAATATTACAAAACAACACAAGAATGAGACCCAAGGTGTTAAATGATCTGTCCCAAGTCACAGAGCCCATGAGTGTGGTCTTAATTGTCCCCATCTGCTTTTCCTTCTACATATCTGCTTTTATTGTACGTTTCATTTCCACTTTACCAGTTTACCGGGAAGCAGACATCAATCATTGAAAGGTGCCTCCTGCTTAATTTTCTATTTCAGAAGACTTATTAAACTATAATCAACTGAGCTGGCTGTATTTTTGTTTCCCATAAACAATTACATTTTTTATGTATGGGAATTGAATCTACATTATAGCTCTCCCTCTGTTCCTGTTACTTAAGCCAGAGTGTTGCCAACTAGAATCTGGATGCACCATCTATGGGCAGTCTTCTTTATTTTATTTTAATTATTTTTGGTTGCCAGCTCTCTTTATTTCATCTTAATTTAAAGATGCCCCAGAAATAGTCACCTCATGGACTACTGCAGTGTTCTGGTATTCTGTTAAGTGCATCCCTGCTAATAATATTGTGGGGTCTTCTCTTTATTTTATTTTGGGTTTCTCTCTGTGTAAAGAGATTTCACAGGAAAATCTAGCAAATGTCCCTATCAACTTACAAATCACTATGTTAAAGAAGTAGAACCTATTAATGTAAGAATGCACAAGACAATCTTAAGATGATCTCAGGAATGCAGAAAGGGAAAAGGGGGGAAAAACAATATCGTGAAAACTTTTGGCAAAGCCTAGTTCTATGTAAAGCTGAAGTTACTATGAAGAGTTATTAAGAAACAGAAAACACATCTTTGGGAAAATATTGCTTATATTGTTGAATTGTCTTACATTTTAAAGTGTAATTTGTTTTTGGCTTTTTCATTCAAAAGAAACCATTTGGCATTCTGTGTAAAACATAAATGTATTAAAAACATGCAGTAGCATTTATTAAAATATATAAGGGGACAAAGCCTAGGATTAATTTCCTCCTCTCTTTTTATTTGAGACCTATCACTAGGGCATTTCATATGGGTTAAACCAGATTCAAAAAGCTTTCATTAGACAGTTAACACAAATGACTAAGAACTTAATCAGCACATATCGTTTAAATACATTCAATAGAGGAATTGGACTGTTCATTGCATTATAATTTATAGGGTTTTGTTTTTGATTACATAAGGGAAATGCATTTTTTATGCCTTAAAAGCATTCTTTTGTGATGTCAAAAATGTATTACATTATTGTTCAGAAAATGGTGTTTCAATTTGGTGGGGGAGTCTAAAATCACCAGAGTGGAAAAGATAACAACTAGATTCTTCAAAGTCTTGCCATTTGTGTTTTTTTTTTTCTTCCAAAGTTCTTTTCTTTTGGTTAGATAATGAGTGCAGCTTTGCTCAATGGCATCTTCCAATTCTTTCTAAGTGTTTAAGTCTTATATTTAGTATATTTATGGAAAGCCAGTTTAAACAGGATTAAAATAAGTAGTTACTATTCCAAACAGGCATAAGGAAATAAAATGATGTTGCAAATAAAGGTTTTGTATTTTTTCTTTTATTTTTTTTACATTTGTTGGTAGTATAAAAGTAATTCAATCTCCACTTAGATAATACCTGAGGTAAGTATGTGGATCAGCTGTTCCATCAAAGATGATTACAGGAAATAAACTGCTAGAGAAGGAAAGCAGCTTTTCTTATAGTCAAGTTTATCAACATACTAAAGAAGGATCATTTTCTGAAGAGAAGGTCCTTTGTAACTATTTTCCCCCTTCCTCAAATGGCAGCCCATTTCTCTCCTAAGCAAGTCCCTGTGGCCCTGTCTCTTCTGTTTATTCGTCTTCTTAAAGCCCTACACGCGTTTATCATACGCTTAACGAAGACAATAAAGAACCACCGCTTATTCTGAAAATATTGTGAATTCCTTATCAGTCAAAAGGAAAAGGACACTTTCCTTTCACTGGGAGTTTGCTGCAGTGACTCTTTTTGTAGGTCAGCCTATGAGGGAAAAGCTTTCTTTTAGATCATATCCTTCATTGTTCCAAGGAGAGCTCAAAATCAAGATAGAGTTATCATTCGGAGAACAGAGATACCCAAGCCATACATATCCCCTCCCTTGCTCTCTTCTCCAAAGAAAAAGATTTGCATACACATGTTTCCTTCTGAGCTTTGTCCAAGGCTGCTTTTGACAGATGCTATCTGGAAAAGTGACTAGAGAGGGAAAAAGAGTACATTAAGCAGGCATTGCCAATGCAGGTTGGGCAAAGCAGAACTCTTCACTTCTGAAGGGAAGATGTCCCTGGGGAAATAGCTGCCCCATTCCAGCTCCTGAGGACTTTTCTACATGTCTTTAGAAAGAAAATCGCTGTGTAAACTCTGGTAAGCAATGTATATTTTCTATAGCTGTACTTACTCATCCAAAATTAATTTAATTATAAATATTCTACATATTGTGGGGTTTTGAGGAACAGAAGAAATAATATGTGGGAATTGTTTTGAGATGTAATTATGAATCCACCAACACAAAAATTTGTTGCCCTTAGCAAATCAACTAGAACTAATCTCAAAAGTCCTACCTACCTAAGTAGCCCCACTTCCAATTGATCTTTAATGTCAAAATATTCATATACCACATATTTTATATGTATATTATTTGTTTAGATAATAATCTCTCTAAATTCATATTTTATTATCTTGACCTGTGTAAACACAGAGGTAGATGTTCTCTTTTTATTTAAATTACACAAAGAAGTGTACTTATGCCTTGCTTTAATGTCACACCCTATGCACACACATTTCTAGTACAGTAATTGTATTGTGTGGTAAATACATTAGTCTTTACACTAGTGTTTTTCAAATATTTTAAACTATGCCATCTTCAAATGATATCTCATTCAAAACTCCAAAACATAAATAAAATTCTTTCATTAGCAACAAATAGATTTTATATATTAAAACACGGCATTTATTTTTAAAGATTCGGCCACTGAAGCAATGCTACTGTTTAGGTGAAAACAATAACTGCAACTTTTTTAAATCAGCTACTATGAATGGCTTCTTTTTTATTCTATCTCTTGAACTAATAATTTCTAGACAGATCTACTGAAAAACAACAACTCATTTGCCTATTTGTCTTCCAAAATCTGGCCTTTTTCCTCATTTACACTCCAATATGAAGCTTGTAGGTCCCTACATGCCATTTGATGGGTAGCTCTATGGAGCATACTCAGCTCTTGCTCAGTCCCTCTGCTCAGCATTTTCCTGAATATAGAGAAAGCAAAACATTTAGATTTGACCTTTTTGATATGGCTAATGCGGTGCCTCATGATATTAATAAAACAAAAACAAACGTTTGCTGAACTCTTACTGTGTGCCAGGAACAATGATAATTTACAAATTATTAATTTTTCAAATTAAAAAAAGTTACATCAGAATACAAAATGTTTATTTTATTACAAGCGTATTACATTTTTTATTCTATTAATAAATGTGCACTAGACATCAGTGATCTATTTATAGATAGTATGAGATGTGAACCAGGGAAACCATATTCACAAGGTAAATCAAAAAGCCCTCTAAGGAGGATCATTTGTTGGGTGGAGAAGTAATTGGCCTTCATTGGGTGTAATCCATCAATTCCCTCAAAGGAGTGGTTAATTGAAGGAAATGACAATTTGTCAATCTTATGAAGTCAGCCATACTTAAAGGCATGAAAATCACATCAGAGTTCTGCTCTTTGCCCCTCTGCATCCATTTAGGAATGCTAAAAAGGGGGTATAGAGATATTGTCATAGAAATCTATGTAAAACCTTCAGATTAGTCATATACTTAGAACTAGAGTCATGTTACTTAATAAGATAGTATTTTTGTACATAGTTACAGAGTACACATGTGTCTTTATATGCCTGTATGCATATACACAGTATTTGACTATACGTATTATATATATATATGTATTTTATATATATATATATATATATATATATATATATATATATATACCCTGTTACCTGATTGGATGCCTTAGGACACATTTTGCTAAATGGATTTATACCATATTTACATTAATATTTAAAACATATTAATATATGGAATTTCCCTCAAAATATATCATAGAATTTGAAATGGCAACTAATAGATTAAATGAACACCTAGCATCTATTCATTGGCAGAAGTAAGTATCTATTTATTAATGTTCTTCCTGGTAAGCAAAAGTGGGGGAAATTTTTATGGAGGATAGCTGTAACTTTCAAAGTATCCAGCTGTCAACATGCACTGGAAAATTAAGAAGCTTTTATTAAAGGTAAGGAATGCTAAGCAAAGTTCTCAGCCAGGTGATTCAGTTATGCTGTTAAAAGCTGATAGGCAACTGATGAATGGATAAAGAAACTGTGGTTTATATACACAATGGAGTACTACGTGGCAATGAGAAAGAATGAAATATGGCCCTTTGTAGCAACGTGGATGGAACTGGAGAGTGTGATGCTAAGTGAAATAAGCCATACAGAGAAAGACAGATACCATATGTTGTCACTCTTATGTGGATCCTGAGAAACTTAACAGAAACCCATGGGAGAGGGGAAGGAAAAAAAAAAGAGGTTAAAGTGGAAGACAGCCAAAGCATAAGAGACTCTTAAAAACTGAGAACAAACTGAGGGTTGATGGGGGGTGGGAGGGAGGGGAGGGTGGGTGATGGGTATTGAGGAGGGCACCTTTTGGGATGAGCACTGGGTGTTGTATGGAAACCAATTTGACAATAAACTTCATATATTGAAAAAAAAACAAGGACAAAAAAGAATTAAAGCTGATAGGAAGAACCCCCAAAGACAAGGTAATTATTTTATACTCTGATGTCCTCATATGTCCAGAAGTTGAGGGAAAAGCAGAAATGTACTCCTTATGAGAAAATCTTCTCACAGATAAAGTTTTCTTCCTAAGAAGTGACTTTTCCAAGCTACCTTGATCCAAACAACTGGCATGTGGTGCATTTTGAAGATGGATTGTCAGCTGTGCCCCCACAGCTGTGAGAGTCTGGCACACTAGCTCTCCAGCCAGCTAGCAGGAAGACATATACTGTCATTTTGGGGTGGGGGGAATGTATCACCCACAGATGTTTGGAGGAGGAGAAGTGTCTACGTCCTTTGGCAAGCTCATCAAAATCAACCTCTTATGCCCAGGCAGAGAAAGAACTGGAATCACTGCCTAGTCTGTCATCACATTACCCAGAAAACTTTTAAACCACTCCCTCATTCATCCTTAAGTGGAAAATAAATAGCTTGAGATGAAATTCTTTGGTCCTGGAACAGATGGTACCATATAGCTCCATGTGAAGGAAACTCAACACACCTGGATTTTGGAACCCCAAAGTTCCTTAAGAGTAACTTTCTTCTATAGAAAGCCAAGACCTAATTTTTTTCACTCTATAAGTATTCCAAATGTAGAGTTCATGCTTGCTTATGAGTAAATTTTTGTTCTCTCCTTGTTCTACTGTGGCAGTACAAAATATATTTGATACACATGTACATACTTGAAATATTTTTGTTTGGTGAGGATGGCTTTGTCACCATTCACAGGAATGACACCGTGAACCAAGAGATTCAATCCTAGAGATATTGTGGAAAATTCTTCATTAAAAAAAAAAAACAAAAACAGAAAACCAAAAAAACAAAAACAAAACAGCTAGAGAAGCATTATTTCCACAGCCTGCTTAAGTTCATTAATAACATTTAATGGTCACAGGTAATAACACTATGCACACAGTATCCAGCACCAGATTTTCTTTCTCTCTTGACTGCAGACTTAACTACCCTTTCTTTATATGTTTGAACTAACAATGACTTAAAGGCCAGAGGCCATTTTGACTACCAGAAATATGGCTTTGTAGAAACATGCTTTCTCACTTTTGTTTGTATTCTTTGTTCCTATAGAGTATTTGCTCTTACACTTTACCATAACCCAAGCATGACTATTCAATTCTCAACTCTACTATTCTCATAAGTTTCTTGCCATAGCTAACTGAGCTATTTCTTGGGCTCAATAGAAATTCCTAGAAGAGAGAATTTGACTGACTCAGCCTATCTAATGGATTAGCTTTTTCTATGTCAGGTGTCCTTGTCCGGTCTAATCAGATATGGCCAAGAAAGGACAGTCAAATTGTCCACATTGCAACAGGAGTCTGTTTTATGGGTTGAAATGGGTAGTTTGCAAAGAAATAATGTGAATCTTGGGTAGGCATCCCAAAGGTTTCGTTGTAAGCTACTTCTCAAGCTAGGTCAGTAAGTAGCTGGACAAGCAAATAATAAAATTTCTATTGCTTGTTTCTGCAGATTAAGGACAGAGTTGTCATTATTGTATGTATGTCCAATTCACTCATCTATGTCTTGTCACTAAAAATCTGGACACTTCTTGGTGTCTTAGTAGGTCAGTTGGTTAAGTGCCCAACTCTTGATCTTGGCTCACGTCATGATCTCATGGTTCATGAGTTAGAGCCCCATGTCGGGCTCTGGGCTGACAGTGTGGAACCTGCTTGGGATTCTTTCTCTCTCTTTCTCTCTCTCTCTCTCTCTCTGCCCCTCCCCCATTCACGTGTGCATGCTCTCTCTCTCAAAATAAATAAATAAACTTTAAAAATCTAGACATTTCTGACCATAGGATTTAATTATTCAGAATTTACACCCTAGTCAAAGTTCAGATAAATGGTATTTTATCCTTGTATCCTCACACCTTGTGCAATGCCTGAGACATAGTGTTTAATTCATATTTGAATACATGAGTTAACAAAATTCTTGAATGAGTATATGTGGTTATACAGGCATTGAACCATGATATTCTAGAAAATTGGAAGGAAATTCTCTTCAAAATGGAATATTAGAGACATCTCTCTCATTGTTGTTCCATCTAGCAATAGCCATGTATTTTTATTTTGTCTACTCTGAATTTAATTAGAACTTTCTTTTATTTTATAAGAGAATCCACGTTACTCTTTAATTTTCACTTTTTGAATTTGTGTTGTTGAAAGATGGACCATCCACACAAGTGGATTTTTTACTTAAATTTTCATTTAGATATTGAATATGTAGAGATACAGTATGATTTCAGTTCTGTTCTTTTTGTTATTGGTATCTGAATTCTAAGCCTGACCTGTTGCCTCAAATAGCAACTGGTGATCTGGGCTTCAATAGAGATATTTAAATTGAATTTTCAGATGTGTGTGAATTAACTTTTTATGTAAATGATTATGACTTGGATCTGTGTTGCCTGTTACTAATTATACTTTGCAAGGTCAAGAATACACTGTTTAATATTATATTTGAAAATATACCTCGATGCTTTTAAGTGCTCAACTTGGTCAAAATATTGTAAGCAAAATAAATGAAGTGGAAACTTCCTGTCAATAGAGCCATTTTATTCCCAAACTGAGGAATTTATTGAGTACAAATTCTCATCGAAAGATAAAATGATGGCCAAAGGAGCTTATTTTAGAAGCATAACTTTTCCTGTAAAGTTTAATGGATAATGAAGAGAAGAATGTTTCTGCTTTGAGAAATAAGCAGTACATTAAACTAGCTTCAGGGTAAATGCTACTTTGTACATGTCACTTCATGTATAAGTCTTTCTTCTTACCTAAAAGATAAATCCCAAACTATTCAGATTGTTGTGACATTCCTCAAATTGGTCCTACGCTACATTTCCAACTATGTAGAGAAGCCAGTCTTTTCATTATCTCACATTTCCAACTCATTCCAGATCTGGGACATTGCTCAATCACTCTGTTCCTTGTCCTCCACTGGAATCCCGTAAATGATCCCCCCTAAATGATTTCAGATTTCAGAGCCTATCTATATGATCAAGTCTCTCTGTGAATTTATTTTTATTTTATTTTATTTTATTTTATTTTATTTTATTTTATTTTATTTTATTGTTTGCCTTTCCAGAGACGTAACTGAGCACCATCAATTCATAGAATCAGTAAAAGAGTGGCCACATATCAGTGAATCTTTTGTTGTGATTGTTATCAGTATCAAGGCCCTTTTTAGAGGCAAACATGAGTTCTAACTGGACAATGATATACTAGAAGAACTAGCCTTTTAAAATGGACACAACAAAAGGCAAGTTTCCCCTCTACACATCCCCCACAGCATTGAATGCAATTTACTACCTAGAGTTTATATCAGATAAAGGTTTTAAATAATATACAATGTAGAACACTAGCATGTTTTAATATAAGTATTCATTTCTCTTCAACTGATAACTTCTGTTTATAATGTTTTTGGCAAATGAAAAGTGCTCACTTACTCAGTTACTAATACAGTGAGGAATGCTTTAAGGGTGATCAATAAAGTTTTTTTAAAAATAATTTTCCTTGCCTGAAGTGTTCCCTATAAGGACCTTATTGTTTTTGTTACTGTGACTTGTTAACTACCACTCCTTTGCTTGAGATTATCTCTTGTCTTCTATTCACGTAGACAAAATTCTCCCATCTTTCAAAGTCATATTTACTTCCCACATCTTCTGTGAACATTTTTGTAAATATTTAAATCACTTCTAGAGTTCTCCACAGTAATTTTGGGTTTATTTATTTTATAATTTTAGAACTAAAAGGCATATTAGAGATCATCTACTTCCATTTGTAATTTTATAATGAAAAAACCGAGACCCCCCCCCCCCCAAATTCCTTTCTGTTCTATGCTTGCTCTGCAAAGTTAAATTTTATTAACATACCTCACCCGGAATTTTTAGAAATTATTATCTACTGTTTTTTTTTTTGGAAAATGCTTTTTAATGAATAGTGTTGTCATTCTCTTTATAATATATATTATACATATATAAAGTTTACATATCTATGCATATATACATATATGCACAATATATGTTATTTATATACATGTAAAACTTCTACTATATTAAGAATTTTCCCTATCAACTTGGGGCTCCCATCTGATTATTGGCAATGAAGGTCTCACATCTCAAGAAACCTCTCAGTCTCAGGAAAAATGGGATTGTTGGTCATCCTCCATCAGTTTACTTTGTCTTCTTTGCAAACAGTTTTAATGTCCATAATATCTCCCAAAGATGTTGTACAATATTTTACTTCACCATTCCTCCAATGCCAAATACTCAGGTCGTTTCTAAGTGTCAAATACACTGAGCTTTTTATATTTCCCTGAATCTAAAACCTCTACATTGAATGACATGGCCAATTCAAGGCAAACATTTACCCCTGAGGCCTGAGCTAATACAGTAGGCACGAGATACATGTGGCTACTGAACAATCAAAATGTCACTAGTGCAAATTGATATGTTCTGTAAGTATAAAATACACCTGAGATTTCAAAGACTTACTATTACATGAAGAATATAGAATATCTCATTTATATTTTTATATTGATTATACATTGAAATGGTAATAGTTTAGATATATTACAATAAATAAAATGTCATTAAAACTAATTTTACCAAGCAAAATTATAGAAATGGAAAATAGATTACTGGTTACAAGTGGTTAGGAATGTGGGACACAGGAGTTAGGGGGAAATGGTTATGGTTATAAAAAGGCAGTAGGAGGGATCCTGTTGGTGATCTAATTGTTGTAGGTTGATTCTGCAAAAATCTAAATTCTCTCTCTCTCTCTCTCTCTCTCTCTCTCTCTCTCTCACACACACACACACACACACACACACACACATATATATATATATATGAATAAAAGTAAAACTGGGAAATTAATAATAAGATTGATGAATTGTATCAATGTTAATATCCCAGTTGTGATATTGTACTCAAGGTTTATAAGATCTTATCTGTGGGGAAAATGGGTAAAGGGTAGAGAGATCTCAATGCAATATTGTTTTTTGTTTTGTTTTGTTTTTTGTTTTTTTGAGAGAGGGAGAGCTCATGCACACACACTCACAAGCATGCACAAGCAGGAGAGAGGCAGAGGGAGAAGGAGAGAGAGAATTTTAAGCAGGCTCCATGCATAGCATGGAGCCTAATGTGGGGCTTGATCTCACAACCATGAGATCATGACTTAAGCTGATATTAAGAGTCAGATGCTTAACTACACAGGTGCCCCTCAATGCAGTATTATTTTTTAAAACAGAATGTAAACTTACTATCATCTCAACAGATTGTTTAACTGTAAAATTATTTTACTTGTTTCTTTGGATATTTTTGATGTTACTGCTAGAAAATTTAGAATTTCACACGTACCATGCATCACATTTTTGTTGGATACATGGTGCCTTAGAAAAATTGTATATTTGCTAACCAGCAATTACTCAAATATTTTATGGGAATAAGTCAGTCTTTATTCTTTGCCATACCATTCAACCCAATCTGTGAAGCAATATATAGTAATTTCCCTCCTTATTAACATATAACTATACATTGTGAGGGGGATATCATAAATATTATGTTCTGAGTATATTTGACATAGTCAGACCTAAGCTTTTATGCCAATAAATCAATAATTTTTGATGTGTTTTTCTCCTAGTAATTCTAGAAAAGGGGGACTCTGAAATGATCCCTGTGGACTTATAACTAACTTTCATATAGGCTATCTTACACCCTTACCATTTTAGATCCTCATTCCTGCTGAAGAGTCTTATATTGACCTCATCTAGAAGAGTTCTCAGGATTACCTGAGTGAATGCTAAACTTCAGAGGTACTTCATTCCTCTTTCATTAGAAAAAAGAACAGGACACTATTCTGAGAAGGCTCAAGCCCAGATTTGTGAGCTGACTTATTTATCTAACCTGATGGCATTTCTGCCCCAAAGCTTCATGTTGGAGGACCTATCACTATGAAAAACTAATTTCTTTGGTGTATAGAGTCCAAATGCCTTCCTCATTAAATGGCCATATGTCTTAAAATTATCTCACAATATGATCCTTTCCAAATTTCCATCTATTAAGACCTCAGATGCTTTCACTTTTTCTTATCAATGTTCCTATGAGAACTGAACTGAACAGGCTTATCTCTGCAAGTAAACTATCTTTCCTATCAAAGAAAGGTGTGGGCACCTCATTTATATACTTTGGTTGAAGTGGACTAGCTCAACTCTGTGAATACCACTTAGGCATAATCCATGTTTTTACATAGTCTCAAAATGTTTAAAAATTGCTTCCTCTCAGACCTTATATAAAGATAGTTCACAGTCAGTAAAATCATTTCAAATAGCACTATAGCCTCTTAAATGCAAAGATTCTGACCCATTATATTACTTGACTATAAGAAATGTTAAACATTATTCATTAATATTCTCATCTTTAAGATATTTTAATCAATTTTCATTTTAACAATTGTAAGGCAAACCCAAACAACACAAAATAAAATAAAACACATCAAGAACAAACAAACAGAATAACAAAGACAAAACACTTTTGACAAGAGAAAGGACAGACAGATTATATTTACATCAGTTAATGAGATCACAGGTTTAGAAAGTACCAGTTTGTATTAACTCTACAATAAAATGGAAATGACATGGATTAAAGTTTATATTACTCCTGAAAAGTTATAAACAAAATTTCAAGGTATATACAAATTGTCAAAGCTGTCTTAACTTCTCAGATTTCTGACTTTTAAATCCCATTTGTGTCCAACAACTGATTAATTTATTTTAGGTATTCAATAATCTGGGTTGGTGATGACACCCCAGTTAAATGGAATTTTTTCCCCATGAGTCACAAATAGGCACCCACTTTGCCAGCCTAGAGTATAATAAGTCCAATTACATGTATTGTGCTTGAAGGTAAGATGCTAAGGGAGCCACAAAAATGAGTACATAAACAGGAAGAAGGTGAATGTCATGAATCCCTAAATAAGAGAAAGATAAAGATGAGATGTGATGCAGTGGAGAAAATTCATAATTGTTGAGTATTAGCTAGTATACCAGGCATTTGATTTTTTTTTTTTGTTTCTTATTTAATCATCTCAGTAACTCCACAAGTTAGACAATGCTATATTGGTTTAGAGATAAATAACCAAACCTCAGGTTACATACAAGACCCAACAGCATTTAAGTATTTTAACTCAGTTTTTGCCTGACTCCAGAAGTTGTGGTTTATCTACTCTGCCACAAAGCTTTGTGGGAATATTGCTTTCAAATACACTCTTCAAGAAAGACAGAAGATTCTTCTCCATTCTGGCTGTTAAGGAAGTCGTAACAAGATTATATACTTATGACTGGGAAGAAGTAATGTTACAACACAGGGGACTGTCTATGCTAGTAGTCAGGCAGAAAGGAGTCAGGTATCTCCATGAGCAGAAAGAAACAGAGGCAATGACCTCAAAAAAGTGGCGGTATGTCCTGTCAAACTTTGCCTTACTCATCCTGTTAGTTATACTGATGAATGTTTCCACCATCCCAGCTAGTAGGAACTGGGCAAAACAGATATCAGCAAGCTGTAAACAGTAGCCTCTAGATCTAGCCCACCATGCCAGTGGTAAAACCTTGGCACCTGTGAGTATGTAAGTCACAACCTTCAACTTTCCTGTCACTATGGCCCAATTATTTTTATTCAGCTTTTGTCCTTGTTTTCTGTGTATACTTCTCTTCTAAGAGTAGAGGTTTTGTCATTCTGCTTAATTTTCATAAGAATCTCATCAAATTTGATCATACCCAGTCCCTGAACAAAGTCATTATTTATACTCATAATAGAATACAGTATCAAGATTGGTTTAAGTATTACTTACCATTTGGACTACACTATCTGTATTCAGTCCTCTCAGACATTAACACTTTATCTAATCAAGAAAAAAATCACAGAATTTGTATATTAGTTGGCTACAATTAAGGGGCCACATCTATAACTAGATTAATTTCCCTATTCATCATTCTGTCCAATTCAACCTCCTTGAACAGGACCCCTTCAACAGGACCCCTTCCCTGTTCATATGATTGAGGTCCTAACAGTTCACACAGCTAAGCCTAAGTAAAAAAGGAAGGGTCAAATGGGTTGGCTCTAAGTATTATGTTCAAAGTGACAAGAAAGAAGACTGACAACAGTTAGATGTAACCCCCCTTCTGTGTCCCCTGATATAATACAGTAGATAGACTGCCATTGGCAAAGCCACAGGCAATGTTGTTAAACTTTTGTTTTTAAGTTTTTAGGTGAATTGATCTTAAAGTCTTCCCGATGAATACTACTCAATGATCTAAAAGTTTCTCTCTTTCCCTCTCTCTCTTTCTCATATATTTAAGTGTAGCCTTCAGCCAAGAGACATGCAATAACTTTGTGAATTCAGAATTCTTTGATTATAGGCTTCACTGATACTCAACTTTTCGTGGGGAAACACTATCTCCAAGAAAACTACGTGTTTAATTCTGTAAGAACCTCATAGATGCCTCATGCTTTCATTTTAGTGCAGTCCCTTTCCCTTTTCTCTTGATATTTGTAGTCAGAGTTCTCCAGAGGCACAAAACCAATAGATGGATGGATAGATGGATGGATGGATGGATGGACAGATAGATAAAGAGATCTATTATAAGAAGTGGCTCATTCAATTCTGGAGCTTGAAAAGTGCCATGATATGCCTTCTGCAAGCTTTAGAACCAGGAAAGCTAGTAGTATAATTCAGTCTAAGTCCAAAGACCTAAGAACCAAGGAGCTGATGTGTATCTCCCAGCCTAACCAAGACTAAAAACCTAAGAACATAAGTAATGGAGTCCAAAGGCCTGAGAACCAGAAGATCCAATGTCTGAGAGCAGAAAATGACGAATGTCTCAGGTCAAGAAGAGAGAGAGTGAGATTGCTTTCCACCATTTTGTTCTATTTGGGCCCTCAATGGATTGGATAATACACATCCACATTGGTAATGGAAAACTTGTTCTTTTTTTTTTTTAAGTTTATTTATTTTTGAGAGAGCGAGCATGTGAGCACAAGCAGGGGAGGGGCAGAGAGAGAGAGGGAAAGAGAGAATGCCAAGTGGGCTCCATGCTGTCAGCATGGCTTTAACTCATGAATCATGAGATCATGACTTAAGCCAAAATCAAGAGTCAGATGCTTAACTAACTAAGCCACCCAGGCATCCTGGTATATTTATTCTTTAATTCAGTCAACTGATTCAAATGCTAATCTCATCCTCAAACACCCTCACAAACACATCAAGAAATAATGTTTTACCAGCTATCTGGAGACTCCCTAGGGTAGTCAAATTGATACATAAAGTGAACTGTCCAGTTCCCATGCTATTACCTCTGTTTCTTATTGCTGCTTCTCCTGATCTCCCATGTGCAATTCTTATACTCTTTCACCTGCTTTCTCACTTTCTGCTTTGTCTTAACCCCCTTGATATGATAACACACCTCCAAAAACATATATGGTTGTATTTATCTTAGTCCATCCACTTCATCACCCAATTATCTCTCCTATTGCAATGGACAAGCTGAGGTAAATATAGCAAGGAATGGTTGAGGGCAAAAATGCATTGAAGGTCTAGGCTCTTTTCTTCCCACTAATTTGTGCTTTCCATTGATATTTTCTTTTTCCTATTCCTTTTTCTCTTCCTCTTCCCCTTCTTCTTGCTTCTTTTCTGTCTTTGAAATAAAGATAGTTATAAAGTTCCCAGGCTTAAATTTATTTTCTTCAATCATTGAGGACAGTCTTCCTATCCTAAAAAAAATAGATAGTGGTGTTTTTTTTTTTTTGCTCTGTAAAATGAATTATTTGAATGAGAGTCCATGATGAATTTTTCTTGGTCTTAATTAGATCATTAAACCAGGGGTTGAGATCATAACATGTCATCCTAATGATATCTATTTAATCAAAATGTCCATTTGTTTTCATTACACCAAGTTTAGAAAGCAATTCCAAAGTGCTTTCCAGGGTGTTAATTGGTCTTTTAGGTTTCTTTCTTTATGTGGAAATGAAGAATGTGCTGCAATGGATAAGAAAAGAATGGCTTTATTAGGCCACTCAATGACTCTCCTTCTCTGTCTCTCAAAATCCTTCTGCTCTTCAATGTTCCTCCCAAGTGTCAATTTTTCTGAGAACTCTAGACAAGGGTTGTCTACAATTTTTTAGCACCCTACAAAATCCCTGGATCCCCATTTGTCTACCAATCTATAAAGGAGCTAGTAAAGAAAAAAAGCTCCCAGCAGAAGAAACCTTCTTAATGTCTTTTTCAGAAATGGCCACACATGACAACAGATATAGTTATCCCAGCAGGGAAAAGGAGGACTGCCAGATTGGCTAACAAATGAACTTACGGTAAGAAGTGAGTTTTGGTTATCCTTGTGCAGTAAATCATGTTATATCCTCTAAAATAGGATTTCTCAAAGTTTGATCCCAAACCAGCAGCAACATGATCAGCTGAGGGCTTGTTATAAAGTCCCACATCAGACCTGCTGAATCAGAAACTCTAGGGAGTTTTCCAGAATGCAGGTTAGAGTTTGAGAATGCTTTACAAGAATGGTTCTATTAAGCACTCTCTGGCCACTTATTTTACAAATGCTACACCAATATGTATAGTGGTAGGCAACTTCTGGCATGGCTCCCAATGGTCAACAATTCCTGGCATTCATATTCTTGTATAATCAAACCCCCACTTTGCAAATTGGCTGCATCTAGCCACTTAGAATAAATAAGAGTATGGCTATGACTTTGTAATATAAGAGTTTGTAACTTCCATCTTGCTAGTACTCTCTCCCTGGTTTTTCCTCACTTTCTTATTCTGATAAAGCTGGTGAATCACACCTAGTGAGCAGCTGAAGGCAGCCTCTGGACCATCACCAGCCAGGAACTGAAGCCCTCAATCCAATAGTCTATGATGAACTGAATCTTGCCAGCAAGTATATGAATGAGTTTAGAAGTGAGTCCTTTCAAAACTGGCCTTCAGATGGGTCTGCAGCCCTATACAAGACCTTAATTGCAACCTTGTGATTGATCTTAAAGTAGAGGACCTGGCTTATCTGTGTCAAGATTACTAACCCACAGAAATGGCCAGATCATAAGTGCACATGTTATTTAAAGCTGCTCAATTGTGAGACAATTTCTAGTATGCAATAGGTAATACATACAGACATAAACACAGATACATAAATATTCTATATTATGATTTATTTGATTTATAATGTAATTCAGCTTAATAGATATTTAATAAGACATATAGCTTTAAGCATTTGGCTCTCCAGTAACTAAGACAAAGATATTAAAAACTATTACCTATCCTTAAAGAGGAAACATTTCTTTTGAAAAAATATAAATTTTTACTTATATGGCACACTTAGGATAGTAAAATGTAAAACACTAAGCAAAGTTAAATATCAAAAATATAATGGAATAAACAGTAAAAACAGTTATGTGAGAGAATAATTGTATCTGTTTATCAGTAAACAGTCATATAGAACAATATTTATGAGCCAAGGATTTAGTCTTTATGCCAATCTTAGTACCTATGTATCAATATTCACTATTTCCAGATGAAAAAGCAGTATGTTGTTATATAGCAGAGACAGATTTCAGATGCAGGATGTCAGACTCCAGAACTTGCACCCTTACCTACTATAACACTTTGACTCCATAATGTAGAAGTGGCATTTATTGTATTCCCTACATATGTTGGGACAGAAGCTGGGAACAAGATATGTATATGTATATGTGTGTGTGTGTGTGTGTGTGTGTGTGTGTAAATGATAGACACTTCACATTTTTTAAAAGAATGAATGAAAGAATAGGACCAATTTGAGACCAGCATAGACAGTAAGCGAAAAGTAATTCTTGTCTCTTTGCTTATATATCCAGAACAGTTTTCACCGACTTTTTATGGGATTCCTATGTTAGAAAAGAGTCCTGTTACTACACCACAGAAATGGATAATAAGGTCAAAGTTACGATGCTTTATTCAAGGTTGGTTCTAGGTGTCCTCTAAATATAAGTTCATTTGTATGGTTCAGGTGTGGGTCTACATCTGAATCACCTGACGGACTTGTTAAAGTTCCAATAGCCAGCCTACATCCTTGAGGTCTACATCTGAATCACCTTGCCAATTTATTAAAACCATAAACATCTAGGATCCAGCCTTGAAGATTCTCATTTCATAGTTCTGAGGTGGGACCTGGGATCTGGAATTTTCTCTTTTTTTTAAGTTTATTTATTTTGAGAGAGACACAGAGAGCGAGAGAGTGAGAGAGAGAGAGAGAGAGAGAGGGAGAGGGAGAGAGGGAGAGGGAGAGAGAGAGAAGGGGAAGGGCAGAGAGAGAGGGAGACAGAGAACACCAAGCAGGGTCTGCCCCAATGCAGGGCTCGAACTCACAAACTGTGAGCTGAAATAAGAGTCAGATGCTTAACTGCCTGAGCCACCCAGGTGTTCCTGGAATTCTTTTTTAAACGAACCCTCAGAAATTTCTGATGGACACCAAAGTTTGAGATTTTTTTTTAACATAAAGAAATGCTTTAACAGATCTACACAGGTAATTGTTTTAGCCCTAAGGCAAATAAATATAAGCAAATTAAACAAATGTGGAAATAAAGTGGGGGAAGGTTATAGTCCTTCCCATTGTAGTCATTATACATACATTTTTCAGGGCCAAGTTACAGGTTCTTCATAATTTTTCACTGAGATATAAAATATACCAAAGATTAGGATGAGAACATCAGATTGCAAGATTGAGAGAAAAATGCCCAGTATTAATTAGGGGTTGATTACATTTGGTATCACTTGCACTAATTGAAGTACACTGGTCTTTGTTACCAGGGTCAGCCAGAGGTCAGATAACAGGTGGTTGAGCACAATTTCATAACCACCTGTTTAATATTTGGCTCTGCAATTTCCCTGAAGTTGATCAAAGTGGGGATATGATCATTACCCAAAGATTGTTTAGAGAGATTGAGCCTTGACTGATGAAAAAGAAACTAATTAGAAACTCACCTTTCCAATCTGGAAAGTGATAGTTTAAATAAGAATGGAAAGCAATGGATTGACCTGATGAAACTGGTCTCTTGACACTCTTCTTGCCCATCCTACTTCCAACTTTTTGTCTGTTTCCTTAATTTAATTATCTCCTAGCTCTATTCGAATATACACTTTTGTTTCCTATTCCCTTTTTTTCTCTTCCTTTTTGAATAAGTTGATTTGAATAACTGTTACAATTTTTTTTAAGTTAACTTATTTTGAGAGAGAGAACACAAGAGGGTAGGGGCAGAGAGAGAAAGGGAGAGAGAGAAAATCCCAAGGAGGCTCCATGTTGTCAGAGCAGAGCTCAATGTAGGGCTTGATCTCACAAACTATGAGAGTTTGAAATCAAGAGTCAGTCACTTAACCGTCTGAGCAACCCAGGTGCCCTCCCCCCAATTTTTTTATTTGAGAGAGAGAGAGCAAGGGAAGGGCAGAGGGGGAGAGAGAGAATCTTAAGTAGGCTCCACCCTGAGTGTGGAACCCAATATAGAGCTCTATCCCATGACCCTGGGATCATGACCTGAGGCAAAATCAAGAGTCAGAGTCTCAACCCACTGAGCCATCCAGGAGCCCTGAATTTTTTTAAAAATTCAAATAGATTGTATACATTGTTTGTCCTTACCCAGATTGTTTGTCCTTACCCACATTATTTAATATCTTTAGTAGGTTATTTCCACAATTTTTTTCTTTATACAGCTCATACAGCTTTGATTGCAACAAGTATTGGGAAGATCTAGTCTAGAATTCAATATATAATGCAAACTAGTAAAATTATCTCTTTTTTAGTTTCAATAACTACATAGGGAAACATTTTGAGAATGAAATATTATGAAAGTTAGGCATATAGATATCTCAGCATCAGTTTGAAAATTAGGTAAAGAAATAGGTGACGGAAGAATATATTGAAGATTTGCATCTTTTCAAACTGGAATTAATATATATTAAAAAAATTATATAACATATGATTTAAAGTAGCAAGTTAAAATATTTTTTCTAAAATATGAGAATAAATTGCAGAGAGGATAATACTATTTTGCTTTCATCAGCTCCTGAATAAGATTTTTTAAAAATCACCATATTTCGAGGGGCGGCAAGATGGCGGCTTAGGAGGACGCTGGGCTCACCGCACGTCCTGCTGATCACTTAGATTCCATCTACACCTGCCTAAATAACCCAGAAAACCGCCAGAGGATTAGCAGAACAGAGTCGCCGGAGCCAAACGCAGACGAGAGGCCCACGGAAGAGGGTAGGAAGGGCGGCGAGGCGGTGCGCGCTCCACGGACTGGCGGGAGGGAGCCGGGGCGGAGGGGCGGCTCGCCGGCCAAGCAGAGCCCCCGAGTCGGGCTTGAAAAAGCGGAGGGGCCGGGCGGACTGTGTTCCGACAGCAAGCGCGACTTAGCGTCTGGGAGGTCAGAAATTAACAGCTCTGCTCGGAAAGCGGGAAGGCTGGAGGACAAAGGGAGGGAGAGCTGCTGAGCCCCCTGACAACAGAGCTCAGTTTGGTGGGGAACAAAGGCGCTCGCCAGCGCCATCTCCCCCACCCATCCCCCAGCCGAAATCCCAAAGGGAACCGGTTCCTGCCAGGGAACTTGCTCGCTCCGCGCAAACACCCAACTCTGCACTTCTGCGGAGCCAAACCTCCGGCAGCGGATCTGACTCCCTCCCGCTGCCACAGGGCCCCTCCTGAAGTGGATCACCTAAGGAGAAGCGATCTAAGCCTGCCCCTCCTGCCCCCGAGCACCTTGCCTACCCACCCCAGCTAATACGCCAGATCCCCAGCATCACAAGCCTGGCAGGGTGCAAGTAGCCCAGACGAGCCACCCCACCCCACAGTGAATCCCGCCCCTAGGAGAGGGGAAGAGAAGGCACACACCAGTCTGACTGTGGCCCCAGTGGTGGGCTGGGGGCAGACATCAGGTCGGACTGCGGCCCCGCCCACCAACTCCAGGTATACACCACAGCACAGGGGAAGTGCCCTGCAGGTCCTCACCACACCAGGGACTATCCAAAATGACCAAGCGGAAGAACTCCCCTCAGAAGAATCTCCAGGAAATAACAACAGCTAATGAGCTGATCAAAAAGGATTTAAATAATATAACAGAAAGTGAATTTAGAATAATAGTCATAAAATTAATCGCTGGGCTTGAAAACAGTATACAGGACAGCAGAGAATCTCTTGCTACAGAGATCAAGGGACTAAGGAACAGTCACGAGGAGCTGAAAAACGCTTTAAACGAAATGCATAACAAAATGGAAACCACCACAGCTCGGCTTGAAGAGGCAGAGGAGAGAATAGGTGAACTAGAAGATAAAGTTATGGAAAAAGAGGAAGCTGAGAAAAAGAGAGATAAAAAAATCCAGGAGTATGAGGGGAAAATTAGAGAATTAAGTGATACACTAAAAAGAAATAATATACGCATAATTGGTATCCCAGAGGAGGAAGAGAGAGGGAAAGGTGCTGAAGGGGTACTTGAAGAAATCATAGCTGAGAACTTCCCTGAACTGGGGAAGGAAAAAGGCATTGAAATCCAAGAGGCACAGAGAACTCCCTTCAGACGTAACTTGAATCGATCTTCTGCACGACATATCATAGTGAAACTGGCAAAATACAAGGATAAAGAGAAAATTCTGAAAGCAGCAAGGGGTAAACGTGCCCTCACATATAAAGGGAGACCTATAAGACTCGTGACTGATCTCTCTTTTGAAACTTGGCAGGCCAGAAAGAATTGGCACGAGATTTTCAGGGTGCTAGACAGAAAAAATATGCAGCCAAGAATCCTTTATCCAGCAAGTCTGTCATTTAGAATAGAAGGAGAGATAAAGGTCTTCCCAAACAAACAAAAACTGAAGGAATTTGTCATCACTAAACCAGCCCTACAAGAGATCCTAAGGGGGACCCTGTGAGACAAAGTCCCAGAGACATCACTACACATCACAATGACTCTAAACCCGTATCTTTCTATAATAACACTGAATGTAAATGGATTAAATGTGCCAACCAAAAGACATAGGGTATCAGAATGGATAAAAAAACAAGACCCATCTATTTGCTGTCTACAAGAGACTCATTTTAGACCTGAGGACACCTTTAGATTGAGAGTGAGGGGATGGAGAACTATTTATCATGCGACTGGAAGCCAAAAGAAAGCTGGAGTAGCCATACTTATATCAGACAAACTAGACTTTAAATTAAAGGCTGTAACAAGAGATGAAGAAGGACATTATATAATAGTTACAGGGTCTATCCATCAGGAAGAGCTAACAATTATCAATGTCTATGCACCGAATACCGGAGCCCCCAAATATATAAAACAATTACTCATAAACATAAGCAACCTTATTGATAAGAATGTGGTAATTGCAGGGGACTTTAATACACCACTTACAGAAATGGATAGATCATCTAGACACACGGTCAATAAAGAAACAAGGGCCCTGAATGAGACATTGGATCAGATGGACTTGACAGATATATTTAGAACTCTGCATCCCAAAGCAACAGAATATACTTTCTTCTCGAGTGCACATGGAACATTCTCCAAGATAGATCATATACTGGGTCACAAAACAGCCCTTCATAAGTTTACAAGAATTGAAATTATACCATGCTTACTTTCAGACCACAATGCCATGAAGCTTGAAATCAACCACAGGAAAAAGTCTGGAAAACCTCCAAAAGCATGGAGGTTAAAGAACACCCTACTAACGAATGAGTGGGTCAACCAGGCAATTAGAGAAGAAATTAAAAAATATATGGAAACAAACGAAAATGAAAATACAACAATCCAAACGCTTTGGGACGCAGCAAAGGCAGTCCTGAGAGGAAAATACATTGCAATCCAGGCCTATCTCAAGAAACAAGAAAAATCCCAAATACAAAATCTAACAGCACACCTAAAGGAACTAGAAGCAGAACAGCAAAGGCAGCCTAAGCCCAGCAGAAGAAGAGAAATAATAAAGATCAGAGCAGAAATAAACAATATAGAAACTAAAAAAACTGTAGAGCAGATCAACGAAACCAAGAGTTGGTTTTTTGAAAAAATAAACAAAATTGACAAACCTCTAGCCAGGCTTCTCAAAAAGAAAAGGGAGATGACCCAAATAGATAAAATCATGAATGAAAATGGAATTATTACAACCAATCCCTCAGAGATACAAACAATTATCAGGGAATACTATGAAAACTTATATGCCAACAAATTGGACAACCTGGAAGAAATGGACGAATTCCTGAACACCCACACGCTTCCAAAACTCAATCAGGAGGAAATAGAAAGCTTGAACAGACCCATAACCAGCGAAGAAATTGAATCGGTTATCAAAAATCTCCCAACAAATAAGAGTCCAGGACCAGATGGCTTCCCAGGGGAGTTCTACCAGACGTTTAAAGCAGAGATAATACCTATCCTTCTCAAGCTATTCCAAGAAATAGAAAGGGAAGGAAAACTTCCAGACTCATTCTATGAAGCCAGTATTACTTTGATTCCTAAACCAGACAGAGACCCAGTAAAAAAAGAGAACTACAGGCCAATATCCCTGATGAATATGGATGCAAAAATTCTCAATAAGATACTAGCAAATCGAATTCAACGGCATATAAAAAGAATTATTCACCATGATCAAGTGTGATTCATTCCTGGGATGCAGGGCTGGTTCAACATTCGCAAATCAATCAACGTGATACATCACATTAACAAAAAAAGAGAGAAGAACCATATGATCCTGTCAATCGATGCAGAAAAGGCCTTCGACAAAATCCAGCACCCTTTCTTAATAAAAACCCTTGAGAAAGTCGGGATAGAAGGAACATACTTAAAGATCATAAAAGCCATTTATGAAAAGCCCACAGCTAACATCATCCTCAACGGGGAAAAACTGAAAGCTTTTTCCCTGAGATCAGGAACACGACAAGGATGCCCACTCTCACCGCTGCTGTTTAACATAGTGCTGGAAGTTCTAGCATCAGCAATCAGACAACAAAAGGAAATCAAAGGCATCCAAATTGGCAAAGATGAAGTCAAGCTTTCGCTTTTTGCAGATGACATGATATTATACATGGAAAATCCGATAGACTCCACCAAAAGTCTGCTAGAACTGATACAGGAATTCAGCAAAGTTGCAGGATACAAAATCAATGTACAGAAATCAGTTGCATTCTTATACACTAACAATGAAGCAACAGAAAGACAAATAAAGAAACTGATCCCATTCACAATTGCACCAAGAAGCATAAAATACCTAGGAATAAATCTAACCAAAGATGTAAAGGATCTGTATGCTGAAAACTATAGAAAGCTTCTGAAGGAAATTGAAGAAGATTTAAAGAAATGGAAAGACATTCCCTGCTCATGGATTGGAAAAATAAATATTGTCAAAATGTCAATACTACCCAAAGCTATCTACACATTCAATGCAATCCCAATCAAAATTGCACCAGCATTCTTCTCGAAACTAGAACAAGCAATCCTAAAATTCATATGGAACCACAAAAGGCCCCGAATAGCCAAAGGAATTTTGAAGAAGAAGACCAAAGCAGGAGGCATCACAATCCCAGACTTTAGCCTCTACTACAAAGCTGTCATCATCAAGACAGCATGGTATTGGCACCAAAACAGACACATAGACCAATGGAATAGAATAGAAACCCCAGAACTAGACCCACAAACGTATGGCCAACTCATCTTTGACAAAGCAGGAAAGAACATCCAATGGAAAAAAGACAGCCTCTTTAACAAATGGTGCTGGGAGAACTGGACAGCAACATGCAGAAGGTTGAAACTAGACCACTTTCTCACACCATTGACAAAAATAAACTCAAAATGGATAAAGGACCTAAATGTGAGACAGGAAACCATCAAAACCTTAGAGGAGAAAGCAGGAAAAGACCTCTCTGACCTCAGCCGTAGCAATCTCTTACTCGACACATCCCCAAAGGCAAGGGAATTAAAAGCAAAAGTGAATTACTGGGACCTTATGAAGATAAAAAGCTTCTGCACAGCAAAGGAAACAACCAACAAAACTCAAAGGCAACCAACGGAATGGGAAAAGATATTCGCAAATGACATATCGGACAAAGGGCTAGTATCCAAAATCTATAAAGAGCTCACCAAACTCCACACCCCAAAAACAAATAACCCAGTGAAGAAATGGGCAGAAAACATGAATAGACACTTCTCTAAAGAAGACATCCGGATGGCCAACAGGCACATGAAAAGATGTTCAGCGTCGCTCCTTATCAGGGAAATACAAATCAAAACCACACTCAGGTATCACCTCACGCCAGTCAGAGTGGCCAAAATGAACAAATCAGGAGACTCTAGATGCTGGAGAGGATGTGGAGAAACGGGAACCCTCTTGCACTGTTGGTGGGAATGCAAATTGGTGCAGCCGCTCTGGAAAGCAGTGTGGAGGTTCCTCAGAAAATTAAAAATAGACCTACCCTATGACCCAGCAATAGCACTGCTAGGAATTTATCCAAGGGATACAGGAGCACTGATGCATAGGGCCACTTGTACCCTAATGTTCATAGCAGCACTCTCAACAATAGCCAAATTATGGAAAGAGCCTAAATGTCCATCAACTGATGAATGGATAAAGAAATTGTGGTTTATATACACAATGGAATATTACATGGCAATGAGAAAAAATGAAATATGGCCTTTTGTAGCAACGTGGATGGAACTGGAGAGTGTGATGCTAAGTGAAATAAGCCATACAGAGAAAGACAGATACCATATGGTCTCACTCTTATGTGGATCCTGAGAAACTTAACAGGAACCCACGGGGGAGGGGAAGGAAAAAAAAAAAAAAGAGGTTAGAATGGGAGAGAGCCAAAGCATAAGAGACTGTTAAAAACTGAGAACAAACTGAGGGTTGATGGGGGGTGGGAGGGAGGAGAGGGTGGGTGATGGGTATTGAGGAGGGCACCTTTTGGGATGAGCACTGGGTGTTGTATGGAAACCAATTTGTCAATAAATTTCAGAAAAAAAAAAATAAATAAAAATAAAAAAAAAATCACCATATTTCATCAAAAATTGCTAGGCTCTCAGCAGAGATACCACCTGAAAAAAGAAGTAAACCTAAAAAAAAAAAAACAAAACAAAACAAAAAACAAAAAACTAAATAGAAAACTATTAGAAAAAAAACTAATAGAAAATCTTATGGTAAATTCCCATAATGGGAAATTGGACATAACAGACAAGAGTAAAGAAGAAAATCATAACCACAGGGTTACATTCTTAAATAACAACTTCAGCATCTGGCATCACATCTCACGGCTGTAGGTAGATGACTGCTACAGGGGATCCAAACATAAATATAAATTTTTCACCTTATTTTTTCCTTTATTGCTGATATAATTCATTGAACACATATTTATTGACATCAGCAAATGAAGCTATTTAAGGGAACCAATAGTAAAAACCCAGCCTTCTAATGAATTAAATGTAGTAAATTTTATGTGGGTGAGGATGAAATATTTTCTTAATAGATTCCCTTACTCATCATGTAGGCAAACACTCAGAAGCAGAGTAACCAGCCTGGCCAAGGAAAAAGTAGTATATCAAACTAGTATACCAAGAAGATGGCTCAAGAGACCCTGATATTGGCCAAGCTCATGAAATTCATATGAAGAAAGGGTATATTTATGGTAAATAATGAAAAGATAGTATATGCATTCAAACACACTAAAAGAAATCTTAACAGGTACGGAAGAGCTTATATGGCTTTTCCATGCCAAAGATATAAATTAAGCAGCATTTATATGAAGAAAATTATGATTTATCTGCTGCCAAATAATACTAATGTACATTCAACTAACAAGTATTTTGTGGCAATGTATTATGAGGTCTGGATTACAATGAAGGACTGTGGGGAATTCAAGTGGAATATAGAATGTGTTCTCTGAATAGAAATAGTGTACACTTGCACTTTGGTTCAATGTATAGGCATACTCATGGACCAACATTTTTTTCTGTTTAAGGAGCAATTAAAAGGCCAATTGCACTGGTCAGACAAGCCCCACATGTTTTAGAAAAGGGGTTGTTGTAAGCTTGTAAGGTTGATGAAGTCACAAGTGGTGAAGAAAAACAATTCTTGGCTTTGTTGATGAGAGCAGAAACAGGAAACTCTAGAATACATGCTTTAGAACTCTTCCTGTTAAAGGAGAGAGAGAGAGAGAGAGAGAAGAAAAGAAGAAGGAGGAGGAGGAGGAGGAGGAGGAGGAGGAGGAGAAGGAGGAGGAGGAGAAGGAGAAGGAGAGGAGGAGGAAGTAGAAGAGGAGGAGGAGGAGGAGGAGGAGGAGGAGGAGGAGGAGGAGGAGAGATAGGAACAATACTTTTTATTCTACCTAAACAGAGTGTG
This sequence comes from Prionailurus bengalensis, assembly GCF_016509475.1. NCBI lineage: Eukaryota > Metazoa > Chordata > Mammalia > Carnivora > Felidae > Prionailurus > Prionailurus bengalensis. Next base: position 61,547,730 of record NC_057356.1, read on the forward strand.
ACAGTTATGAATTCAGATATAAAAGACTGTCTCTAAAGGATTCTCTTGGAGGTTGGTTGACTTATTGGAGGTTATGGGTCTGGAAACAACTTTCTAATAATTTTATTTTTCATTTTTGGTCCTCATACGCAGACACTTATCATCACTGGTTTTTACAAGGTCTTTATTTTATTACTTTCTTTGATCTATTATGCCTGATCTGTCTACCAATTTTTTTCCAATACAAAAATACGTACTTACTCTTCACTTTCCTCCCTAGTCTGTATAGGGTATATCTGTGTATATTTTTTGAAATATGGTGTATATTGACTTTTCAATGTATATAAATATTACATGTCATATTTCACTGTAATTTGTGTTTCTAATACTCAGTCTATGCTTTTATATATATCCTTGATCTTGTATATAACTCTATTTTGGGAGTTCATAAACGTTTCTGTCCTATAGACCCCTTTGGCAGTCTAGACTCTCAGAATAATCTTTTCTGAAATCCTATGTCTTTAATATTTGTGGCAAACATAGTCAAATACACTGGGTTATAAAATGAATCAATTAAACTGAAATACAGTTACCAAATTACTAAAACAACACATGTGTAGCACAGCAATATATGTGGTTATTTATTCACACATTAAATAATACAATCTAGTTGCCAGTTTAATAATAACCATCATTCCACGTTGGTAATTAGCATATGAATTGTTTCGAAGTGTATGAAACAAGTTTACTTTCTGAATATATGTGACTTGTGTTAGTAATAAAGTCAAGGTACTGCTAATAGAACTGTGGTTTGTTGACGTCATTCTTAATTAAATAAAATGCTAAATGTCAGAGATTTGTAAAGATAAGGATGTATTTTTTTCCCCACCTAAATTCATTGGCTCATCAAATTCTATCTTCTTTACCTTGGATTAACAATTCCTGTTCCAATTTACTGATTCTATTCGTACATAACCCATTTTATGGATTCATTCACTTATTGATGAGCATCTATGTTGTTTCTGACTTCCCAAGTCCACAAATGATAACAGATTTTATTCATCACAGTTAAGAGATGTAGTTATATATCACGGTTAGGTAATGCTTATTTTTATATGAGACGTCCAGTTTCTCCACATCCTCTCCAAACTTGGTATAGTCAGCTTTTAAAATTTTAGCCCTTCCAATAGGTATGTAATAGTATCCCATTATGGTTTTCATTTGCATTCTCCTAACGACTAATGATGTCAAGCATCTTTTCCTGTGCTTATTTGCCATTCATATATGTTATCTGATGAAATACTGGTTTATATCTTTTGTCTGTGTTTTAAATTGTTTTGTTTTCTTTCTAATTGAATTTTGAGAGTTCATTACATATATACTCACTTTGTATTTTATAAAATAATTACACATATAAATCCAGTTCAATATATATTATATATCATCATATTTAATTTTCCCCATAACCCTAAGAGTGAATTACCTTGACCATTCAGAAAACGGACATTCAGACTTCATGTATCAAAACCACAAAATTCCAACAGTCTAAAGGCACTAATGTGGGCATATCTCTGTGCATAATGGTGTATTAATGACTTTATTGAAATATGTACATATAGTATTTTAGAATTCTAATTCTTATCTCTGGAAGCAACATTTGTGTGTGTGTGTATCAAGTTGACAATTATTGACTTTAGCATAATACCAAAAATGGCAAATCAAGTTTATATATCAGTGCATATATATGATATAATATACTACATTTAAAAAATAATGGTAATGGAACTTGACAATCTTTATTTGGTAAAATTGGGACTTCTGTTTTTCTTATTCAAAACCCCAAGATTAATAAATGGTGTTGAATACTGAATATCTATATATAAAATAATAATGATAATTACATCTCACACCATATAAAAAAATTAAATTTGTGTTTTCTAAAATATGCTGCTAAAAAAATGAAAAGACCATCCACTGCCTCAAAGAGAATGATAAATAATATATAATAATGTATTTAATTAGATTAATATGTGAAAAATTTTATAAAATATGAAGTGCTATATACAAGTTAGTAAATACCATTTCCTTTCTTCTGAAGTCAGAATTTGGGAAGATAAAAATCTCGTATTCTGGAAAAATAGAAAAAAACCTTTCAATACAGCCATCATGCAGTCTCTGCATTGAAGCTTTATATTGTCTTTGGAAGGCTGATGATTGACATTTGTGTATGCTGTGTACTATTAACCTTTGAGGATCTGAAATCCCAACCCAGAAAATATAATTCAGGACTACACTAATGGTAAGAATGTAACATGGTACATCCACTTTGACAAATACTTTGACAGATTCTTAAAAAGTTAAATATATATCTATTATATTGATCTAGCCATTCTGTTCCTAAATATTTAACAAAAAGAAAGCACATGTTCATAAAAATATTTGTACATGAATGCTCATAGAAGCTTTATTTATAATAACCCCAAACTGGAAACTTAATGTCTTTCAAGAGGTGAATGAATAAACAAAATTTGGTATATACATGTAATACTAATCAGCAATAAAAATAACTCTTCATGTACAAAACTCAGATGCATCTCAAAATAATTACACTGAATGAAAGAAGCCAAGCAAAAAAAGAACACATACTGTATTCTTTCATTTTTATAAAACTCTAGAAAATGCAAACTAATCTATAGTGACAGAAAGTAAATGAGGGGTTGTCTGGGGAGGGCACTTTTCTCAGACCACTCATCTTACCGGTCCGATTAAGAGCACAGACAGGAACGGTTTCAGCCAAGTTTGGTGTAATTAATACAATAAACCTCCTTCCCTTTCCTATTCCTCTAATTCACGATTCTTCTATGATCCAAGGGTCATAAAAACACATTATTTACATGAATAGTCTAAGTATTTCTTGATTTCTATGTCACTGTTTCAGATGAGAGATGTGAAAAAACCTTACCATTAAACCCTATGTACCAAATGTCAGTGGACTTGAACAATTCATTTCTGGAAACAGAACTTACTAAGAGTGAATCTGTGACTACACACAAAATATAAAAGTGAGAAATAAATGCAGTCATATTAGAAAGAAAATGAAAGCATATTTACTTTTATCTATGTAAAAGTTGTCCCAAAGACAATGATGCTTCATTGCCCCCAGGGACCCATTTTAAGCATCTCAGAACTATGGATTAATCTGAGCCTTCTTGTCAAAACTTGATAGTGCTCCCTACCTGCAGATAAGGAACCTAAGTGTCAGAGGGAAACTGTCTCATGTGCCTCCCTGCCCATGGAGGATATGAAAGTGAAGTCCAGCTGTTCCAATTCAGTAATCTTTGGACTATGGTATTCTATGTTTAGTATTCAAATATGTTTCCTAAAAGAAATGTACATTAATCCTGTTGCAGGGTTTTTTACCACAATATCTGGGATTTGTTGTCTCGCTGCTTGGAATAATGAAAAGGTGAACACAAAATGAGTAGTAGGCAAAAGTTTATTAGGTATATAAGATTAGAAAGGAAGAATAGTAGGAAAGCTCTGTTTACAGAGGGGACTTTCGAGAGTGAATACCCATGACCAAGGACTATAGGAAAGGGTCCTTGTTTTATAAGCTTCTGGTCAGCTCTCCCCCTTCCCTTCCTCCTGGTTCCTTCTCAGGTTCTACCCTGGGGTGCTCTAAGGCCATACTCCTGTCTTTTATCAAATTCCTGAGGGAAAACTGAGGGGGAGTAGGTGGGTCTGTTACATTCTTAAGAGGAAACTTATGCCTGAGGGGGTTTGCTGTGGTCAGGCACTCCCAGCACTGTTACAAAATAGGTGTTTTTCCCCCACCCAGGGACCTCAGGTCCTAATCTTTCCCTCTCTGCCTACTGAATCCCATCTTCTCCTATCATAACCCTACACGGTTTACTCTCTTTCTAAGCATTGGGTACTTGTGATATTGTGATATAATAGGAAATATATACTTGGTTTTTGCCCCTGGTTTCTGGCACAGAACTTCTAAAATTTTGAAGTGATGGGGTGAAAGAAGCAGCTTTTGTTATTCATAACAAACCCTTTTTAATCATACCTGAGTTTACCCTAATGTGGTGATTTTTGGTGGGCCCCTTGGATAACTTTAGGTTGGGGGCTGATTGCCAGAGGAACCAGCTATGTCATTAGAAAATTGTAATAGAATTTACTCATTTGTGCTTATGTAACTGAATCTCCATTAAAACCCTACATGAAGGGGTTTGGGGAGCTTGCAGTTGGTGAATGATATCCATGTGCTCAGAGTACAAGGCCCCTCAAATTCCCTAAGGGTAGAAACCCCTGTGCTTAGGACTCTTGCCCTTATATACTTCTTCTATCTGGCTATTTATTTGTATCATTTATAATATCCTTTATAACAAACCTGGTAACAGTATGTAAAGTGTTTCCATGAGTTCTCTGAGCTGTTACAGTAAATTATTGAAACTGAGGGGTGAGGGGCGCCGGGGTGGCTCAGTTGGTTAAGCGTCCGACCTCGGCTCAGGTCATGATCTTCTTGTTCATGGTTCAAGCCCCGCATCGGGCTCTGCGCTGACAACTCAGAGCCTGGACACTGCTTCGGATTCTGTGTCTCCCTTTCTCTCTGCCCCTCCCTTGCTCACGTTCTTTCTCTATCTCTTTCTCTCTCAAAAATAAATAAACATTAAAATATTAAAAAAAAAAAAAAGAAAGCAAGAAACTGAGGGGTGGGATATGAGAAGCCCCAATTTTTGGTGGAGTTGGACAGAAGTTGTAGGTGTCCTCGGGACCCACTACTTGCAATTAGTATCTGAAGGGTAGCAGTCTGTGGTACTGAGCTCTGAACCTGTACGGTCTGTGCCAGCTCTGGGTAGTTAGGGTCAGAATTGAATTAAATCATAGGACATGCAGTTGATGTCCAAAGAAGACTGGGCAATTTCTTGGTGTGGAAAACCAATACATTTGGTGTCACAAGGATGTGAATAAAGAAGTAGTTTTCCTTGAGTAACCTTTAAGGAATTAGAACACTTGGTTCCTATAAGCCTATGGATATTTGATCCTTTCTTTTCTTTTTTTGAGGTATTTAACTTTGAAATAATTTGAAACTTATAGAAAAGTTGCAAAAGTAGCACAAATATTTAATTTTCCTGAACCGCTGAAAGCTAAGCTATTGATGTGCTCTCCCGTCACCCTGAACTATTTCAGTTGCATTTCCTACAGAGATACGCTCCTAAATAACCACTATAGAACTGTCCAAATCAGGAAACTAATACTGATATATTGCTGTTATAGAATCCAGAGATGCCTATTCAAGTGTTGTGCATTATCCCATTAAAGCCCTTTTCAGCAAAAGGTTCTGATCCAGGATCATGTGTTAGTTTAGTTGTAATGTATCTTTAGTTTTCTTAAATCTGGAAAAAGTTCTTTGACTTTTCCTTGACTTATATCACCTTGATATTTTTGAAGATTATAGACCAGTTATTTTGAATAAAGTCCTTCAATTGGGTTTTCCCAATTTTTCTTCATGAAAATATACAGCTTATGTATTAAAAAAAATTCTTTGTCAGGGATACCACAGAAAATACATTGCATTCTTCTAATTGCAATCTATCAGTTGGCACATTATTTTCATTTGTCTCATTATTCATGATTTTTAATTTGGTCATAGATTAAGATGGTGTCTTACCAGGTTCTTCCACAGTAAAGTTGCTATACTAAAAGTGAGAGAGAAAGGAATAAAAGGCAATATTGCCACGAGGGAACTCCTGTACTAGTTGCAGAAAAGTAGTTCCCATCAAGTTTCAGACCCTGACACAGATCATAAAGCAGGCCACTGTGCAAAGAGCACAGGGCCTAGGCAACTGTTAGTCAATCTTCAGGGCCTGGTTCAGACAACTTCTAACTCTAATCTTTTAATCAACTTTTAACTTTAGCATAATTTAGAGCTTTCCAGAATGTTGAAGAGATTCTCCCATTCTTGAAGCCACGTTGTCTGATATGAAGAGTGGTCCTAGGTCAGAAATGTTAAACCAACATCTGCACTCTGTGTCCATTTTTCATAGAACCACTAAAGACCCAATTTTCAAAGAGGGTATTCAAACTGATACTTACTGAGAAAGAAGAAATTTTTCTTAGTTCTAGGCTGGTATTCCTATTACTGACTTAAGCATTATATCCTTAAAATAAAATATCAACAAAAAACCTGGAGCTCTAGGTCCCAGGCTTGTCTGCCTACATAGACATCGGTCAGACATTTGCAGAGTAAGGTAGCTTGGTGTGAGAAAGGTGATGTGAGAAAGGTGAATAATCAGGATGATTATTTCTGGTCTAAACTAATCTTGACCTCACCATCCAAACCTGGGTTCAGTGATTTCATGCTACTGGCTTGGAGGAAAAAGGAAAAATTGAGACAATAAGGCAAAGTGTGAGAAAATGAAAGTGAGGCCTGCACATTACCTATTCTCTCTGGCCTCTGGGTCTTCACTTACCACAAAGAGGTGGCTTCAAGAGAGTCTCAGAGATTCCAGCAATGCTGGAGTTGGGACACCTGCTCCAGAAGACCAGACCTACCCAAATTCTTCTGCTTATACACTACAAGACAGTTGTTCTTAAAAGTGGGCCCAAGTGTGATCACAGGAGGTAAATAATCCACTCACTGTGAGAAATCAATTCTCTAGTCACAACTTTACCTTCTAGGAAAAAATCCTGTTGTTGTGGATCCCAGACCAGCTGCTGTCTTAACCCTCTGCTGTGTCTTTTCTGTCTGATCCTTGGCTGACACCTGCATTGATTTAGAACCCCACATTTTCCTCCTTGCTGCCTTCTTTGATGAGGATTTGCTTCTTATTTAATGCTTCTTACTTTGAACAAAGTGCTAAGTACCTGGATTATTTGACTTTTTAACCCCTTTTAGGAGGAAAGCCCCATTGGGTTCTTTGAGTCATCCAGACCATCTGATCACCTTCTCCTGGATGCTGGATGACTTTTAGGTCTCTTCCAGCCCAAAGGCATGAAGAGAATATGAAGAAGTGGGACAGATGGATGTGAGCTTGTGACTCAGTGTGTGGTGGCCGAGGAAGAGAAGGAAGATAAATAAAATGAATTAAATATAAAACTGATAGCTCAACAACACAGCAATGGGTCAACTTCACCTTGAGGTCTTTATCTTCAACATAAACTCTAATAACATCCTAAGCCATAAAAGTATATTTGAAAGAGTCTTTAGAGTTCCTGTATATCAATCTTTTAATTTTCAGATTAAAAACAGGTGCAGGTTGAAAGATGTCTAACTTTGAACAAGGAAACCTAGACAGTTTGCAGAGAAAAAAGGGCTCCAGTTCCTGAATCTGAGTTCTTCACTAGGCCATTCCTTGTCTAAGCACAAGAGAAGAGCAGGGTAGGATCACTGAGCTCTAGGAGTGGGAAATAGTATGGAAATGGAAGTGATAAGAGAGCACCGAAGAAGACAGATTGACTTATTTTACAGTTTTGTTACAAGCCAGGCAGGGCCCCACATCTCCCTCCAATTGAAAGTCCATTTTTGTTACACAAGTCAGGAGGGAGCCTGAAAGCCCCCTTGTTGGAATCAGTTATATTTAGGTGCCTTCATATTCCTTCTTGGTAGAAGCCACATAAAAAAGATCTGTCTGTGTCTCCAGTATGGTCACTGAGGGCATGCTATGGGACATGCAGTGGATTCTAGCACTGCCTCCAGGCTTGGGGCTACACCCACTCCTGTATGAGTAACTTATGCTTAGGGCACTTAGGGCTTCCCATTCATTTAAGAACTATCTCTGCTTCAGCTAAATATTTTATTTTCATGCAGAATTTCCTTCAACATATTTCTCTTCTTCCTCACTGTCTTCTCCCCATGCCAACAGTTGGAAAACTAGCAGCTTTCATTTTACTTTGTCTAAAATGGGGAATAAGATTGTTTGTCATATGTCTTGGGGATCAAAATTTTAAGTCCATCCCTTCAAGATTCCCATTCAGAAGTCATCTTATCAAAAACGAGACAAAATACAAAAAAAAAGAGAGAAAATGTATACATTTTGAAGGTCCTAACTCGTTGGCCTGGTATCAGGATTATTCATGGGCAGCAACCTCCCTTTCTAACTATTTAAATTTACCTTACTACTATGCTAGACAATTCATTCACTTGATCCTTGATGGGAGAGTGTGGGGGTTCTCATTGACCTTTTTGCTGCCATGTGCATTTCTTTCTCCTTTTCATTTTCAATCATATGTTTCCTCTGTTATAGTGCATTTTTACCTCTCCAAACCTACCAATATTTCAAGGCTAGGTTAATTCCTTACATCTGGTAAGTCCACCAAATTCTAATTTGTTTATAAATTGATTTTCTGAAATTGCTGAGTGTTTATTTTCTATATCACTTATATTGTCATTAAAAAAGTAAACAAGAGACAGCATGACAAATTGTAAAGGGAAATATCTCTGGAATAAGAACCACTTCTAATTTGAGCTTTCTTCAAATATGTGACTTCACTTTACTCATCTGAAAGTAGGGATAATACCTTAAAATAATAAGAACCTTAAAACATTATTGTGATTGTGAGATGAAATAAAATGTGTCAGTGGTTGGCATGAAGTAGCCTCAGTTCTCCTCTCTCAAAATGTATTCAAGTTTAATATCACAATGGCACTCCTATATCCAATTATCAGGCACTGCTCTGGATTCTTATTTCTCATGTATCTTGTCTTTCAAATCATATTTTAGCGTCTTAAGGGTAATAACCATGTCTATTGCTTAATATCTCTCTCTATATTATCTAGCTCATAATGAGTTCTAATTAAATATTATTTCTCATTATCAATATATTATATATGAATACCAAGTAGCTATTTGGAATAAAAGCATCATTTCTTCACACACATAAAATGATGTACTTGACATTTTCACTAATACTCTGATAGGAAGTGTCAATCAAACTAGACACAAATCAAGCCTGCTCCCTTTTTTTCTGAAGGCTTTATCTCACTGCTCTCATCTTTTTTTTTAAAGGTAAAATCATTTTGAGCCCAAATCTGATATTCCCTTTGTTGAATCATGGTTGGGAAATAAAATAGGGTAGCCAGATGGCCAAATCCAGGTGTGACAGAGAGATTTGCAGAGGTTCTGATCAGAATTCAGTTAAGGACCTTCAAATTAGTCTGCTAGCACTTGGGAAATCTTCTAAAATCACTTCATATATATTTTTCCCCTTAACTCTCTATCTTTCTAAAGACCATCTCAATATTGGGTCAGATTATGCATATTAAGGGATCTGTAAAAGCAATGCTAATTTAAGCTGCAAGCACTGTGCATTACGAATGACCCACACCAGTAAAGCCTCTAAATCTATGCATGTGTGACTCATCAACTCCCAGAAAATCGGGTCAGGAAATGCTCAGTTTAGAAATTAAGTCTCTGCAATGTAACAATTGCCCTTTAGATAGAATGCTTAGTGGTATCATAGGACTGCAACAGATCTTAGAGCTCAAGTCTTTTCCTTAACTTGCATGTAAAACCTTTTTAAGAGATAGTTGCTGTTGTCCTTTTATGGATCATCAGAGAACACTACCTCTGACCCTTGGTTTATTATGTATTATTCTGTTATTATTCTAGCTCTATATTCTTTCATTGATTAATGCTATCAAATATTATTCATTAACTGGTGAAGACAAGAATACATTAGGAACTCTAATCTGACATTGAAGGTCTTTGGCAATGGGACCCCAAAGCATCTTTACAATTTCATTCATTAAATATTTAACTGGCAGATATTGCATGCCAACCAGTTGCTACAAGTTGCTTAGAGTCCAGTAGAGAAGACAGATGAGTACTCAGGTGAATACAATACAATGTCAGCACAAACAGATAAAATACATAATTGAAAACAGTGCTAAAAGAACCCAGAGGAGGGAGCCTAATGAAAGCTAGGGCTTTAGGGAGAGCTTTTAAGATGAGATGTCAGCTGCACCAAATCTTGAAAGATGAATAAGAGATTAAAAAAAAAAAGCAGTAATTGGCATATATTCCACCCAGAGAAGAACATGTACAGAAGAAAACATACAAACATATTATCTATTTTGGCAATTGCAATTAAATCAGAAGGGTTATAATATAGATTACAATGGCCAGTGTGTCAAATGATGGAAACTCAGCCTGAAACAACAATAAGTGTTTGTTATCTCACAATTTGCAGGTTAGGAATTTGGGAGCAGTTTAGCTGGTTGGTTTTGATTCTGGATCTTCTTACAATGTTGTGGACAAGGTATTGTCTGGGATTGTCATCTAAAAGCTTAAATAGGGGCGCCTGGGTGGCGCAGTTGGTTGAGCGACCGACTTCAGCCAGGTCACGATCTCGCGGTCCGTGAGTTCGAGCCCCGCGTCAGGCTCTGGGCTGATGGCTCAGAGCCTGGAGCCTGTTTCCGATTCTGTGTCTCCCTCTCTCTCTGCCCCTCCCCCGTTCATGCTCTGTCTCTCTCTGTCCCAAAAATAAATAAACGTTGAAAAAAAATTAAAAAAAACAAATAAAAGCTTAAATAGAGTTGGAGAATTTGCTTCCAAGATGACTTACTAATATGGCTGTAATCAAGAAAGCCTCAGTTGCTCACCTAATGGCCTTCTCCATAGAGGAGATGCACAGCATGGCAGCTGAATTCCCCAGGAGTGAGTGATCCAAGAGAGCAGGGAAAAAGCCATAATATCATTATGATCTCAGACTCTCAGAAGTCATATATTACCATTTCTGCAAAATCCTGTTAGTTATACAAGTCTGGCCCCTTTACTGGGATAAGGGACAACAAAAACCACAAATACCAGAAGGTAGACCATCTTGGAAGATAACTGCCACACCAGGATAGGTCACTCATCTAAAGAAGCGGGTGGTTCTCAGTATAAAATAAAAATATTATTTGACATGACTACACATTATTTTTCCATTCCAAATAGTCTGACTTTCCTTGACTAAACCATGCACTCTTTTTTGAACTATTATTTTTTTCTATTTCTCTCAACTAAAAGTTCTTCTTTTTCTTCTTCCTCCCCACTTCTACTCTCCAAATCCTTCTTATACTCCCCAGTTCATCTGGTAAACAAATTCCTCTTGGTTATTTAATTTGAGAAGTCACTGTGACCTCCACTATCTCTGAGCCACCCTGGCACTTTGCATTTCACTTATCATGCATTTATTCACAGTTATTAAGCATTGGCTATAATGTCAAGCACTAAGGGATAGTGCACTAGGAAGTAGGGATATAGCACTCAACAAAAAGAAAATCGCTCTACTTATGAATCTTATACGTTAGTGATGCAGAGAAAAATTGATAATAGATTTATGTAATAATTGAGTTAGAAATATATGCTATAACAAAAAATAAAGCAAGGTTATGGGAAATACTTGGGTAGTAAAGTGTTTAGGTAGAGTTGACAGGGAAGATACCTCTGAATAGGTAAGTTCTGAGAAAAGTCCCAACAAACTTATGGAGAGAAAAATGTTTAGAAAAAATTGCAACAAAACAAACAAAACCTGGTGTTGTATATATCTATTGTTACCTAACAAACATCTCCCAACTTAATGCATTTACATTTTAAACAATCATTTTTTGCTCACAGAGCTGAATTTGAGCAGAGTTTTGCTAGCGGCTTGTCTGTGCTCCGCCAGTGTCAATTCAAACACCCTGACTGAGGCTAGAAAATCCAATTACAAGATGGCTTACTCTCATGGTTGGCAAACCGGTGGTTACTGTCAGTTGAACCTTTCTGTCGGGAGCCTTAGTTCCTTTCTACATAAGCCTATCAGTGGGACTAGTTAGGCTTCCTCACAGAATGTTGGTTAGGTTTCAAATTCAAGTATTTAAAGAGATAAGAAATGTAACCTTCCAGTCTCTTAAAATCCATGCCCCCAAACTGGCAGTGTCACTTCCACTAAATCCTTTTGGTCAAACAGATGCTACTCAGATTCCAGGGGACATGACATTTGATCATTTTTAAGCTGTTACAATTAATTTTTGTATATTGTTATTTATCATTTTTTATCAAGTAGTTCCCAAACTGCAAATTTCTTTTTTTTTAATATAATTTATTGTTAAATGGGCTTCCATACAACACCCAGTGCTCATCCCAACAAGTACCCTCCTCAATGCCCATCACCCACTTTCCCCTCTCCCCTACCCCCCATCAACCCTCAGTTTGCTCTCTGTTTTTAAGAGTCTCTTATGCTTTGGCTCTCTCCCTCTCTAACCTTTTTTTTTTTCTTCCCCTCCCCCATGGTCTTCAGTTAAGTTTCTCAGGATCCACATAAGAGTGAAACATATGGTATCTGTCTTTCTCTCTATGACTTATTTCACTTAGCAAAACAGTCTCCGGTTCCACCCACGTTGCTACAAAAGGCCATTTTTCATTCTTTCTCAATGCCATGTATAATTCCATTGTGTATATAAACCATTATTTCTTTATCCATTCATCATTTGATGGACATTTAGGCTCTTTCCATAATTTGACTATTGTTGAAAGTGCTGCTATAAACATTGGGGTACAAGTGCCCCTATGCATCAGCATTCCTGTATCCCTTGGGTAAATTCCTAGCAGTGCTATTGCTGGGTCATAGGGTAGTTCTATTTTTAATTTTTTGAGGAACCTCCACACTGTTTTCTAGAGTGGCTGCACCAGTTTGCATTCCCACCAACAGTACAAGAGGGTTCCCATTTTTCCACATCCTCTCCAGCATCCATAGTCTCCTGATTTGTTCATTTTAGCCACTCTAACCAGTGTGAGGTGGTATCTCAGTGTGGCTTTGATTTTTATTTCCCTGATGATGTAAACTGCAAATTTCTTGAAGGTAAGCACTGTCTTATATTCTCTTTAATAGAACACCGAAATAGCTTGGAAATAATATAATAAACACTTGTTTAAATGAGTATAAGAGTGTTATAAGCTTCAAAGGGATATAAGCATCAAACATGACTATATTGACATGAACATTCTTAGAAGTATTTATTCATATCTCCATATGATGGAGGCAAACAAAAATAGGCATTTTTAAAATAGAAATTTTAGTTATATAGTTGCAAAATATCTCTGCTAAATCTGCTTTTATTTTTAAACAAAAGACTTGTGAATCATATGTTTTGTCAAAGTAGTACTGTACTTATTAGGCATGCCTGGGTGGCTCAGTTGGTTGAGCATCCGACTACTGGTTTCAGTTCAGGTCATGATCTCACAGTTCATGGGTTTGAGCCTCACGTCAAGCAACACATAGTCTGCTTGGGATTCTCTCTCTCTCTCTTTCTCTCTCTCTCTCTCTGCCCCTCCCATGCTTGCGCTGTCTCTGTCTTTCTCAAAATAAATAAATAAAACTTAGAAAAAAAAGTAGCAATGTACCTGGAGTCTTAAACTGAATGACTTATTATGATGTTATTTTAGCTTTAAAAGTCTGTTTGTGAGATTTGGGTTCAAGTTCTGACTGTACCATTTAACTTCTTTGAGGTATGGGAAAAAGATCCTCCCAATCTTTGGTCTACAATTTTTTATCTGTGAGGCTGAAATAATAATAGAATGCTGTCAGGGAGTAGTATGAGAGACAGATTGGTAAAAGAATGCTTTCTCCATTCTTTCAGATTCATCTTCAACAGAGTCCATTGTATGCTAATTTGTCGAGGATGAAATGAAATGGACCAAGTCAGAATTCCCACTCCAAGACTTAGCGTTCTTCAAAGATTGACCCAACCTTACCTATGTAACCTCATCTTCTACATTCTCAAATTAAATGTCCCATTGTGTTTATGTATCCTGTGCATATGGGATGATGTCCCTCTTCAATCTAAAATATTGTACCAAACAATTTAATTCTTAATTATAGGTAGTTGAAAAATTTAGTATTGAAAAGGTCCACAGAGATCACTGTCATATCTCCCTTTGTTCTACACATTAAAACAAACAAAGGAAACCAAAACAGAAGCCCAGAGATATTGACTTGTGCAAGGCCAGAAGTTTAGAATTTAAATCTCCTAATTCCAGGAAGAGTGCTTTTTCTTCTCCTTCTCCTATTTCTTTTTCTTCTTCTTCTTTTTTAATGTTTATTTATTTTTGAGAGAGAGCACAAGTGGGGGAGGGATGGGGAGAGAGGGGGACATAGGATCAAAGCAGGCACTGACAGCAGCAAGCTAGATGCAGGCCTCTAACTCAGGAACCATGAAATCATGAGATCATGACCTGAGCTGATGTCAGACACTCAACCAACTGAGCCACCCAGGCACCCCACCAGTGCTTTTTCTATTCTATCATACTACCAATCTTTATTTCTTGTTAGCGTTCTATGTAAACCCTTCCAGATAACATAAAACAGTAAAGTAAAAAGGAAAGTAAAAACTAAACTAAACTAAAATACAATAAAATACAATACAATGAAATACAATACGATAAAATAAAATAAAAAATAAAATAAAATAAAAAGTACATTATGACTAATTCGTACTTGACCTTTTAGTTAGAACCAACTTGTGACAAAATTATGGTGATGATGCTTCAGCTTCAAGCATATAAACATTTATGGTATTACCTACTCCTTTACCACTCCTCTTCAAATTGACCTCAGATAATATTTGGCTATCTTTTATTTACACTGTAGCATGAGTATGAGCTATGTGATATTGCATGAATACGGAATGTGATATTGGGAAGAAAATGTTTGCCCCGTGGTAAAGTAGATCCTTTAAGAAGGTCAACAAAGTATATTCTAGGGGGGACCCTTTCCTAGAAAACCGACAGTCACACCACTGTGGTGGCCATATGTTTGGTATTCCTTTCATAATTACTCTCACCAAATAAGAAACTGACTATTTGATTTTGAATAAATCTCTGTTCCAAGCTGTATACTAAAATTTTACTTAGTCTGTCTATGAGGATATGTGTCTGATGCACACAAGCCTCCTGAGTGGGCAGATAAAGTAGGAAATGGAGAGAGAGACTTAGGGGAATTTTATTTCTGACAAGTGATCTTGCAGATATGAAACAAACAAACACATAAACTGTAAGACCTACTAAACTCACCCAAAGCTATTATGCTCTCTCAACCCTGTTCCTGCTTGAGGCTCTCATTTCGTCAAGGCGGATTTACAGGCAAAATCATATACTGCTTGGGTTTAAAAATAAATTCTCAATCATGTTAATGTTAATGAAGAGTCAGGGATATGTTTTATAATAGCTCACTTCCCCCCATGGACAAGTGACCTCATTGATGCTTGAATTTCCAATTTCAATTATTGCATTTATGTATTATTTTTAATCACATTTTAACACACTCCGTCTGCCTTCTCTCCCTGAGCATCTGCCATTTTGAAAGTCTCTCTAAGAAAAAAAGTAATAATAATACAGTATCAGGCCTGGAAGTTATGATTAATCATTAAACGATTCGATCATTCTTTGTTGTTATTTTGTTGTTGTTGTTTAGCAGAGGAAGATATTAAGCTCTGGAGAAGCTACCTGGACTTTCAAAATCACATGGTCAGATACAGCAAAGGTGGAACTAGAAGCCAGATCTGTGCTCCAGTATTCAAGACAAATGGGAACTACCTGTACAACTTATCACCCAATTTAATTCAGCTTACTTGTGCCCTCCCAGTCCAGTCTGTCTCCAATTGGATTCTATTCCATCTTTTTAATTAATATTCAATATTTATAACTCTATGCCTGACAGTGGAGTCACACCAGTGAGTTAACAGGCATGATCCCTGTTTCCACAATTACTAGGATTTTGCTATGTCCTCTATGAAGATTAAAGAGCAGATTTCCCGGTTTCCTGAGACACAAACATTCCTGCAGCTACCCCCATTCACCTTGTTCTCACCATTTCTCCATCACCAGAAGGCCCACCTATTGCCTCACCTGGCTCAGACAGTCAACCTCTCTTTCTGTCATTTCTACAACCCTCCCTTGATGGCAGTTGCTGGCAGCTTCTTTTGCTCAAGGTATTTCAGTCTGGAAAAAATTAAAGCATGGAAGAGTGCCTTGAGCAACAGTGGCTGCTGTTAAGTGCTTTGGCAGTTTGTCAAGATTTAGCCACCTGCCTGGAAGAAGTTTTATTCACTGGCAAATGCCACCCCTCTGTCACCTCTCTGCTTCCCTCCTCCAGAACTCAAACACTCATAAACACTGAATCATTTCTGTATTTACTCATTATGATCTTCATGAAAGTCAAAGGCATTTGACTCAAAAAACCACTATGGCAAAAAACCAGACATTTTTAATCTCCAATTTATTTTCTTCCGGATGACTGCTTTCCAGCATTCCTTCAAACTCGGTATCGTCGTTTGCCAGAACACCTGATGGTTATGTAAGGACAAATCCAAGTGCAAACAGACTCATCCTCCTTTCTAATTCTTCTCTGCTCCCCATTGGAGGTAAAGAGATAAATATATTAAAATAAAAATACACTAATGGAAAATAATTACACTGAAGCTCAAGATATTTTGGAAAGAAATAATTTTGACCAATGCTAAAAAATCCTCCCCTCTTGCCGAACTCCACACAATCCTTTTGTTTGTTTGTTTATTTTTTGAAAAACAAATTACAGAACAGAAAGGTGGTACTCTTTTTAAAGATGTAGATTCTTGAAGAAAGCTATATGAAATTTCAAAGAAAAAGCCAGATACAGTTTGAAGCCTAGAACTCTTGGATTTTATTGAGAGCTAAACAGAGGAGCACAGTGTCTGAGGAAAGTGCAAGTAAATATCTTAGAACTGGGCCACTCTGGAACTCTAGAAAATTAATTTTGGCTGTGTAGAGATACCATAACTGCTCTAATCCAATGCCTCTGTACTTATAGAATTGGTTCATTAGTACAGCCACACGAGCTATACCAGCTCTTCACTGGGTCATCTACACACTTGTACTCATGGCCAGGGTCTCACTGGGACTCATTTTACAGAGATGACAAAGAGGAACAAAGAGAGAGGTGCAGTCAAAAAAATAAGTTGCATGACTTATTCAAGGAATAAAAGAAGGGAAATCAGGCCAGAGAAGCAAAGAAAAGAATATTTTGCTTCCTTCAATGTTTACATTTAATGGTGACTAAATTCCTTAAGAGAAGGGAGCACACAGTATGCTCATTTCATAATTCCCAAACAAACTGATAACTTCCATGCCCAACATCTGGGTGGGGGGTCAAATTTTTCAGTATCACATACAGAACTGCATAAGCACAGGAAGCAAACTGCTAGCAATCAACTCCCTTATTCTCCAGGAGAAACTTAACCTCCATGTGGAAGGTCTCATGGCCAGTGTGTGGCAGAGAAAGAACAGCTACATGAGCCTGAAATTCGTGCTTGCCCAGTGCTAGTCTGATTCTGTTTCTTTCATTGTGGGCTATACTTGACTCCACATGCTTATAGTTGCAAGTGTTTATATTTAACTAGGTAGTCTTCTATCTCATGTGTCTTCTTTCATGTTCCTGCTTTTCCCAGTCTTACTCATCTTTCAAAACTCAGAGAAAGCCCCATGTCCTTCATCCATAATTCCATCATCCAGTTTTTTCCATTCCAGTCATCCTTTATCTAATGGCTAGGGATGGCCAATGCTCCCAGATAGAAATTAGGATTGCAGAAATCCCCATTACCCACTGGTTGTTGCCAGTGATTGGCTTCCCTTACAACTTTCTTTTCCCTGCCTTTTTACCTTTTCCTAGGGATCCCTCCTTATTCTTGCTATGATTGGAAAACATTTTGAAATATCAAGAAAACATGTTTTATTTGTCTTCCACATTGCTTCCTTTTCTTTCCCTTCATTCAACTAGTTCTCTGATTCTATTATTGTCCTGCTCCAGGTGAAGAGCTGAGGTAGCCTATACCTGTTTCTGATTTTTTTTTTTTTTCTTAAAAGATTAAATCCTTCAGAGAAGGTAGAATGTTTTCCAAGATAAGTGATGTAAGGGTATGGTCTAAAAGGAGCACAAGAAGCAATGTGAAAAGAGAATCTTTCCCCATAATAGAAAGTTTTTCCAAGCTCGTTTGGAACTGGGGGAAGAAAATCTGGAGGTCCCAGAGCAATGAGGCTCTGGTCTTTAAATCCAGGCAGCACTGCTAGTTAATAGCAAGACGCCCCCTCCCCGCCCCCGCCCAACACACACAATTAAAAAGGCAAGAGAGTATGTGGGCTCCAGGCACAGAATTCTCCAACTTATTAAAAATTCCTAAATCCCAAGTATGAATTGGAGGTAACATAGAACCTGAAAACCTAAGAGATCATATACCCAGGAATAATGGATGTCTCTGAGTTAATCTATATAGATAGATGATGGGGTGTCGGCATCTATTCAAACCTTCAATCTACACATAAGATCCTAGAATCCTATATTGCACTAGGGAAATTTTAAGAGCAACTAAACTAAATTTTCCAAAACCTAGTGGAATGGAGAATCATATTTAGAAATGAAGGTGAGTTAAAGAAAAATAAGAAAATATATTTTCTTATATACTGGAGGTGGTACTCTGAAATGTATTCCTCTGTTTTACCTTGCTAGATTCTAGAGTCAATTCAGAATTGTAGGGGCTGAACTAACTTCTGTGGATGATTAGGACCAAAAGGAGGCTACAGGTAAATAACACCCCCTAACCCAGGCCTTTCTTAGCCCAGTGGCTTTGTAGTATCCTGGTGTCAACACTGGTCTTAGCAGCATTCTGGGGCCTCATTCGTTCCCTTTGAAGAAACCATCATCACCTCATCACCCATGAAGCTCTGTGATCTTGGGTAGTGTCTCCATTTTCTCACCTGTACATAAGAGTTAATAATTGTACTTACTATTTAGAATGTTTTTGAATATCCAATGGGTTAATACATGCAACTTATCTAAAACACCATGTGGTAATCAGTAAATATGACTTATTATTATTATTTTTTATATTAGTGTTCTATCCTCTTAATGCTCTTATTGCCTGGATAGAGATGGCATAAGTGTTCAGTTAGTTCTTTGAAATGTAAATTATTCTGCATATATTTTGGCTTTTTCTCTAGGGTTTAAGCTACAACATGAGAAAATACACTGTGGGAAAAGGAGATGGGTATGGAAGTAGAAAAAGAAAAAGCCTTTTCTTCTGTATCTTCCTTGCCTTCAAATAAGCATTAAAAAAAAAGCAAACAAATCTTAAGAATTCTTAAAAGAACTATGCAGTCCTTTCAGGGATGTGCTAAAAGGAGAGAAAAGTTGTGAGGCCAATCCTGGGATACAGCAAGATGAGAATCCCATCCTTTTCTTAGCGTACATAAATGAAAAACAGCTTTGTAACCGGGGACTGGCCAGGCCAAACCATGTCCCCAAGCATTCATACAGACCAGAACCCTCAATTTCTCAAAATTCATCACCATCATGCTCTGATACTTCCCTATCGTGCCTCAGTACCTACTTCTACACGTCTACAGGCCCTGCCCTGCTGACGCTCTGAGTAGAAATGAAAGTGGCCCTAAGGACTTGGAGTTAAGATAACTTCCTACCCACAACAGCAGGCAGAGACCCATTCCTGGAGATGCAAATTTAAATTCTGAATGCATTACCCCACAGAAACATTGCTTCGCTTTGTATTTAGTTTCCATAGTGTTATTAGGACATTACTGTAGTTCAGCTACATTATGACTTAAATAGGCTTCTGTGAGTGGCTAGGGAACTAAAACACCCTATCTAAAACACAATTCTACAGGAAAAATGCCTCCCAACTTCAAAAATGGACTTGTAAATCAAACTTCCTTTCAATGTATGGAAAGGAAACTATTGGTAATAGCATGTGTTATGTTTTTATTTAAATGTGTCTTATAACTCCATGTAAAATACTAAGACGTAGATTTCTCCAGCATTTCTTTATAATACTCTACCTATAAACATCCTCCAGCATATATACACATGGTCAACATAGTATTTTTTACATAGGTATTCAATTAATTTTGGCTGAAACTGACTTATTAGGCCTGCCAGAGCTGGCTGTTCTAAGGGATTGCTCTCTGAATCACCAAAACAAATTCCCTTGTTAACCAAATTGTTTTGATTGAAATTTATTTTTCCCCAAGTTATTCTTATTTCTAATACCCCAAAGGAGACAAACACACACACACACACACACACACACACACACACACACACTGTGTACCACACTTGCTAGGAACTACTTGCTTAAATAAAAGCAAAGGGCATGAGCAGTACCAAGCACTGTGTAATCTGAGTATTGGCTGGTGTGAGAAACCACTAGGAATTACCTCTAATGATATTTCATTTCCTGTTCTTTTGAGAAAGGGCAAAACCATCATGGAGGTCACTTTCGACAAACCTGTTTGTTTTTCCCTTCCTGGTGTTTATCTCCACAATTGAGACCCAACCTCCTCTCATTTCCTTGGCTTAACACCACCTCTCCACCTTACCCTTTTCCTCCTCCTCTTTCTTTCTTTCTTTTTTTTTTTCTTTTTTCCCCCCTTTTAAAACTCTAATGACTAGAATAAACCAAAATGTCAACATTTGCAATTCTGGAGCTTCATTTAAGCAATAAAAATAATAATTAAAAGGGTAAAACCTTAGAGAGATTTCTTCATTTTATATGGTTTGCCAGCGATGATACACATTCAAAAAGCCAGTAAAAGAATTAATTAGAAACAGCCAAAGCTCAACAAGCTCTGCAAGTTAATGAAGCAGAGAGGAAAATGTCATCTTTGAGACCCAGAGCTGCATTGGCTTGGATAATATCCACTCCTGCCTTACTCTCCTAACTAAACCTCTTTTAATCTCTCCTTGAGAAATCAATGCTAATGACACGGATTTACCAAGAAATGACAGCAGATAATACCACGAGAGCTGCTCCTGTTTAATGTAACTTAGTTCTGATGGGAACACTCAGAGTTTCATTCTGACAGCAAGTTGTTGTTTGGCATGCTCCTTATGGGACTGAAAATAATGGAAGAGCTTTGTTTTATTTTATTTTCATTCCTTCCATTGTGAGTTTGTTTTTTTTTTTTATATTGCTCCCTCTATCCCTCTTTCCAAATCAGCTTTGTCTTCTCTAGCCATGAGATTCCCACTCCTGCCATCCCTGTCCACGATCTCCAATCCAGTTTGATTTCGTCTATCATCTTTGGAATGCTTCTCTGATGGCCACAGGTCTCACAGCTGTATACGTGGTTGCTTCCCCATGTCTCATACACAAGGAGGTTTGTGTGCATACACCTACTTATTTGTGTTTCTCTTTCATTTGTCTGTTTCTTTGGTTTGCTGTGATCAAAATACATAGGGTATCTTAAAAATATGTGTAGAATACACAACTCATTTACTTTTAAGGAATATCATTATTTTATTTTTAAAAGCATACATATAATGTTCATATTACACAGTAATGCTGGTCTTAAGCACATCATACTAACAGAGACAAATACCCTATATTCCACAGGGTATTTATTGTACCTCTAAAGAACTGGGAGCCATAAGGAAGTAAGTGCATCTATTTGGCCACTTACTAGATAAGTGACCTTGGGAAGGAAATTCACTCCTTCTGAGGTTTTCTATTCTGTAAAGAGATGCGAATCATATCTGTTATGCATTCATCATTCATCTGTCCATAAGAAATAATAAGAAAATGTAAAGTGCTTGGCATATATTTGGTCCCCAATAAACTTGCTTTATTCCTTATTCCCTTTTCTAGTTCCTTCTGTTGGAATTAACAAAATAATACTGTATTACACCCTTGTGTGAGAATCTATCAGTCTTTTAATTTTAAACATGGCCACTGTGGCTACATAGGCTTCTTTTTGGGGGCATAAATGTGGTAGCAGTGTCAAACACCCCTCCAACGACAGAGATATCAGAGCAAGCAATTTGTCCCTCTTCCTCTTAATCTGAGGCTCCCCAAGTGAAAATGATACTTGCATGGAAGGATTAACTGATGAAAATACAGCATTTAGTTCTATGGGCTTTCTAAAGGTATTATCAGGAGCAGATTTAGGTTTTGGGGAACTTAAAGCTTACACAACTGGGGGCTTCTCTTTTAGTAGAAAGAATACAAAACTGGATACAAGACAATGGATGGGGTCCTGAAGCTCAAAGTTCATTTAGTCTCACAGAAAAGAACACATCACAGGATTACCTCCCCACCACACACATACCACACCTTACCACCTATTAATGGGCATTAGGTGAACCCTTAAAATTTAGTGACAACTCAGAATCTGGTGACAGCGAGACGCTGGGGTGTCCTTAACGTACTGAGATCAAGTGTCTGTCACCTCATGAAATGTGACCTAGGACTTTCTTAACATGAAATTCAGTTCGGTTTTAGAAAAACAAAGCAGAAATCTTCATTTCTGGAACAACTGAATACGTAAATATTTAGCCAGATATTTATGATTGTGTAATAATTTCTTATGTTTATATAAATGCAAAGAGGAAACAAATAGAATGTCACTGATGGAAAATTCTAGAGAAATGGTGGGGTTGGGAGCATGTGACTTTAGACTGTAGGATCAGGGAGAGCAAAGTTGAGACCAGAAGGATGAGATGAGTTGGCGATGCCAAGAGGTAAGGGATGAGAAAGCCCAACAGAGGAAACAGGTAGCACAGCACCCAGAAGCCTGGAAAGACTGAGGAATGCATACAGGAAAAAAGGTCAAATGGTATCAGATGAGTTTAGAAGAGTTGTATCTCAGCTATTTAACAAAATGAAAATTGCAATGTAAGCATCAGAAGGCAAAAATGTCCTTTGTTTATTATCTTCACTCCTTCATTGAATTCTGTTAGAGTCTATACACTGCCTGCCTTTCTATTACAAAGTGAGTTAAGGGAAAACATGATAGTGGATTCTGAAATTTAGGTGCACAGCTATATTTATAGTGAATACAATGATTATCTAAAGTCTAAAAACTCTGAAACTCTAAACTAATTAGTTATTCCAAGAAATACATGCTAGCTTAAATAAATTCACTGAAAATAGTTGTGATACCTTTCACTGTTTCTCAGAAAATTGAAACAACTAGATTGTCGGTGGACATCAGCGTTGTTCAATTTCTCTTTCAGCCTTTTAATTACACCTTCTTTCATCAGTTATGCAGCCTATAATTCAAGATTCAAATGCCATGTTCTCTTAAAATCTTACATGAGGCTGGGTACCCTTCAAGCCACAAGACTAGTAGTTATTTTCTATCAGCCAAATTTGGAATCAGGGGTTTGACTCTTGGGACATCAACACGGGAGAACACAGGAGTTGCAAGGGTGAGTGCTGGCTTTATACTGGAACAGAATTTAAAGAGCTTAGAGGGTGGTAGCATAGATATAATGTGGCAGAAATACTTTGCTGTCCTTCTTCCCTTGTATTTTATTGTGTTGTTATCAGTTAGCAATGATCTAGCCAAGGACTACATTCCCCAGTCTTCTTACTCCTACCTCATAGATCGAAGGAGGGGTTGACTGGTTTTTATCAATAAAATATGAACCCAGGTGATGTAACTTCTGAAGCAAGTTAAATAGCCAATATTCTTTCTCTGCCCTAATTTACTGGCAGAAAACGCAGGCCTACTGGATGCTGGAGCCAGTTTGGACAGTTACCTGAGGAAGAGAGAAGCATCTATGGTGTTAAGCTGCTTAAATTCTAGGGTTTTTTTGTTATAGCATCTTGCGTTGCTCTATTAATATATGGAGTCTTCAAAATTATTGATCTATAGCAAACTCTGTTGACTATGTAGCCTACTAGAGGGGTAAAATTAAATTTAAGAATTTCGTTTTGTCCTTGTTTTCTCTTCTTGAATGAAGGAGGTGGCAGAAAATCTTCTGGAGATGGATGAAAGTGGCTTTCCCTGAAAGGTAGGTATGGAATTTATTGGAATGATTTTAGAAGACATTCATAGAAAAGTTAATTGCTCCAAATTAAAATTCATTTAGCCTCCCACAGAATGACAAGGAAGTACATACACAGCACAAGAACTTTAGAAGGATATCTTGCTCTTCTTGAGAGCATAGATTGATTGGCAGGCAAAGGATGACTATTAATGGGTTCCTGACGTGGTTGTTAGTGGTCCTGAAACAAATGGAGTTCCAAGAGCCTGTTTGTGCCCTCGCAGATACAGAAATGGAAATATAAACAATGTAAACAAAATATTAGAACTTTCTAAGAGCTGCCACCAATGCAGAACGCTTGGCTGAGTTTCACATGAGTAGGACTGTCCTCTCTGCAAAGCCATGGCAGCCTGATTGGAGTATCTGCAGTGACCCAGCATAAGCTGGTGAACTTTATATGATCCATTTTTAACAGCAATGTCATGTGACAGCAATAAATTGTGGCAGTGGTAGACTGATTAGACTCTATCTCTCTACCAATTATAAAGTGAAAACCAAACACAGCCTCCTCTTAGGACTGTGTGTCCCCCTTGAGTGTTACTGATAGTCAATAGGGAGACACTAGACTTTCTGCCAGTAAGGTAGCTGGGCAATTGAGCCATTTGTATATTTCTTTTATAAAGAAAATGTGGGAAGAATCCTTACTATTTTATCCATTTGGAAAATTTTCAATGCATAATATTCCTAATATTTGTATAACTTCTTATAATTTAAAAAGGATTTTCACGGGCTTTATTTTATTTGACCTTCTTGGCAACTCAATAAGGTAGATATTATCATTTCAATTTTATTGATAAAGAAACTATGGTTCTTTGAGATAAAGTAACTTGCTCAAGATTACACTAAATTAAGAGGTGAAGGCACAATTCAAATCGTGAATCTTATCTAACCTATAATCTTAAACTTTCTCCTTAAAACTATGATGTAACCAACTATAATCCAGATAAACAATGTATCAAAATTTATTCTTAAATCATTTTGTAACTTCCTATAGCTCTCTCTGTGGATCCGTTTCTCCACTATCTCCTCTGATTCCTAGCAAAGAAGAAGCTATAACATCTTTACTCCCCTTTCCTGTTCTATTTATTTCTTTCCAAAATATGGCTAATATCTAACTGCAATTGATTTAAGAATTTTAGTTAAGGTGAAAAGTGTCTTCTACATACACTCACCCCCACATATACACCACAGAGATACCTGATTTAATGCAAAATAAGCTCATTGTTTGAATTCTAGTTTGATAAATGATTGATAAGTTTGGACCCTTGAATAAACTGAAAATGAACAATGACTAAATACTTATGTCCAGCTCCTATTATACCAGATTCAGATAAAGTTCATGGAGCTGAACATGGTGGCAGATGAGATAGAAAGCAAAAACATTTTTTTTAAATCACACAGTTTCTTTTATCCATGCATGAAGGAGAAGTCAAATATGCACAGGAGTTTTGGGTCATTTCACCCTGAAAAATCACAATAATTTGCAATATTCAAGTTTACTCATTTGGTGGTTTAGCCACTGTCATGAATTCTGAAATTTTCCTCTCAAGGGTTACCTTTTAATTCCTTCACAAACAAAATAGTTAACTAGTATGTATTTTTCCCATGGGATATGGGTGGCCCAACCAGGATATATACAGAAATGCTGGATTCCTTCTATGCCAAAGGGCTGATGGGATATTTTTTTCCTTACTGAAAAAAAAAAATTATTCCATATCAGCATCAGAGAATGGTCCCCATGCAGCAATTTCCTCAAATAGTGACCCTTTGGGAAATGATGGTCATGAAACTAATTTACGAAAGCATGAAATAAATATTAAAATAGAAACACTGAAGGTTTTAGCCTCCTGCAGGTTCTCAGAAAGTTGGAGTAAATATTTACCTTGACTTTTCTGCCATGGAATTACTTTGTGAATCTTACCATGAAGAAGATGACTTTTTTCCAGTTATTCTCAATAGCATTTCTCTCAGGGTGATCGCTGCCTTTTCTTTTTCACACTCTAATGTTATATTGAAAATGCTGTAAGCGTGCTCACATACTGTTGTGAATTCAAAAGGGTACTTATGCCAAGAAACAAAAGACATTCTCTTTCCCTATGGCTTCACTACCCTTACTTGGGAAACTGGTAAATTGGTCCTTTATGAGAGTTTCAAGATGAGAAAAATTAAAATGTGGGGATTTATACATTGGGGGTTGGGAAGAAGTCTTGGTTTTATAAAATGAATCTTTTCATCTGAGTCTACAGGACAACAACCCCATAAACTACAAGTGAAAAGTCCACGTTTGTCAGAATTCTTTATGTGTATAAGTTGACAGACACCTGCATTAATGGATTTTTTACACTGAGTAGAGGGGTTGTCTTGAAGTTAGGGGCAGCTGTGTACTGTCTTTGGAAATTTGATCAACCTGTTCATATGCTTATACCTCTGCTCATAAATGTATAAGATTATGGGTCTACTGTATATTTGCTTATATGAGTAATATTTAATCTGCTCTGTGTGTGTGTGTGTGTGTGTGTGTGTGTGTGTGTGAGTGTGTGTAAAGGCCTTCCTTTTGGCCTTTACACTTTCTTCCTCAATGGTTCCTCAAGTTGTGTCTCCTATGGAACTGAGTTTTTGAGGCATTTCAAAGAAATGGTCACTTTCTAAACCAAACCAAGCATTTAGTACTACTGCTTAATATTTAAGCTAGTCAGTTATTAGGTGTAACATATCCAAATATGTATTGCTTTTCTGCAGAGAGAAGAGAAACTTCCTCCGGAAGAAGTTAACTCTTCAGATAATCCTTCTTCAATCCTCCATGCTTTGTTATTTTTAGCTTCTTATCTATAGGTTCCTAATATCAGCATTGAAATGAGCCAAAATAACCTAACACAGACAAGTTTCTCAACACAGCTGTCCTTAGTTTTTGCCTAATATCCCACTCAGAGCTCAGAGCAAAGCAATATGGCATTAAATGAATGACTCCACAAAAATTGCTTTCACAAAATCTTTCAATGGTTTCATATTTAGTATATCCAGTATATTTATTTGTATTTTATTCTTTCATGCATTTGACACTATTGACACCTCTCTTTTTCTTGAAGGGTTTTTCTCCCTTTGGCACCTATGTCTCCAAACTTTTTGGTTTTTTTCCTTCTATCTCTCTGGCTTCTACTTCTCGGTTTCCTCCATTTTCTCTATTAATCTGCTTTTTGTTTGTATGTTACATCCTTCAGAGTTTTTCCTCTCCTCCTCTCACTCTAAATGTTTTTCCTAGATAACCTCAATTCTACTCCCACTGAGTCAAATATTACCTTTATTACCACCTAAATATCTTCTCTGAAATCCAATCACATAAATATCCAACTTCCAGCTAAATCTACCCTCATGAATATTCCATGAAACTTCAAACTCTACTTGGGTGTACTAGAAAGCACTATATTCTCCTCCTTTCTTCCCGATATGTTACATATTGAATGTTATGTCCTCTCAAAATTCATTTATTGAAACCCTATCTCCCAAGGTGATAATATTAGAATGTGGTGCCTTTGAGAGGTGATTAGAATTAGATAGGATCACAAGGGTGAAGCCCTCCTAATAGGATTATTGTAAGAGTCGCAAGACAGCCTCTGCAGTCTCTGCTGTCCATCATGTGAGAATATAATGAGAAGTTGGCAGTCTACAATCGTCATAGGGCCCTCACCAGAACTTGACCATACTATAGCACACCGATCTCAAATGTCCAGCCTCTAGAATTGTGAGAAATAAATTTCTGTTGTTTATAAGCTCCTAGTCTATGGTACTTTGTTATAGCACTCCAAGGAGACCAAGACACTATCCCAGTGAATGGCCCTTTATCCATTTAGGGTGTCCCAGAAAAAATCCTGATGACATCTTTATCCCCATTCCCTGCCAATCACACAATCTTGTTTCTCATGCCTGTTTAGAATTCTACCATATATCTAACTTTCTCCATCTCTACAATCAAACCTTTAATTCAGATCTCCATCATCATTCACCTGGATTGTCATATGATCCCCTTCACTTTATGTTCCATAAAATGACTTTATAACAAACTCCATAAAGTGACAACTCAAACTTGACTACGACAACCTCTGCCAAAACCTACTATTAGCAAGGCACACTAGCCTTATGAGAATTTTCTCTCCCCAATTTTCTCTTTGTTCTTAACCCTACAACCTCACTCAATTCTCCATCTGAACTGTCCTACATGAATTACCATATATGCAATATGCTTTTCCTCCCTTCTAGGCCTTTGGGTTATTTTTGTTCAAAACTTGGATTACTTTCTATCCCCCCAACACATACCATTTCTTGACTATTCATCTTTAAGATATAGTTTACATATCACCTCTTCTGGGAAGATTCTTCTGTTTCCTCCAAATAAATGCCCCTGTATAAGACTACCTTAACTCTGTGTTGACCAAGTTTATTTACTTGGCTATTTTCTCAACTGAGATGCAAGTTTTAGAGGGAAGGTCCTAGTGCCCAGAAGAAAACGTGCATAAAATAGGTATTGAAACAATCTGTATAAATGAATGTTTAATATGTATTTATAATTCCATTGCATGTCTATAAAAATCCTTTTTGTACAGGTCAGGAAAGTGAGGTTTACCATGGTTTAATGTGGCTTAATACTGTACATTGCATGGGTCTCTTATTATATTGTCCTTTATCTTCTAATGCTTGTAAACAAAATTAATGTATCTCTTTGATAGCTTTCTTTAAAGCTGCTAGTTCTGCAAATTTTCACACTAGACTTATGTACATATGTCTGAGATTGGTGATTACTTTGGTAACAAACTAGTATTTACCACAATCTAGAGTATCATTCTTTTTTTTGTCCTCCTCTCCCACTCTCATGTTATTTCCACAAAATTCCCCAAATAACTGTGTTACTACTAGAGGATCTACTTATATGTGTAATTTTCCAGGTGATTCCAATGAGAATAGATGGGCTTTCCTTTTCCAGGACTGTTTTCTTCTTAATCATTGAAAGGAAGGCTGTCTGCAAATATCTGCAGTTTATTCATTTCATAGTTTTCCAAATGGAGCACTCAACCACTTTTATCTTCTGGGCTTAGATGTAATCAGGTTATTATTAAAGAATGGTTACTACTAGAGTAGGTGCTGTTTCACAGAAATCATTTCAGTGAGTACCAATATTCTTTTGATATCCATACTTTCTTTTTCTGTATGTTAATGAGTTTAATTGTTATCACAGAACTTTCAAACTAGGAAGAACTCCAGAGATCACATATTTTAATTATCTTTTCTTCTTAGTTTTTTTTTTATTTTAAAAGCAAATAAACTAAAACTTCAGAATATAAATTGCATACCTGTTAGTGCTTGAATCAAATTTAGAACTCTCAACACATTCAGTAAGACTGAAAGTTGTATGTGGATGTCTATGACACCATATCAAGTCTATTTGTCATCTTTTTTTTGACTTCTGAGTAACATTCAATCAATTGACTATGTACCTCTCCCTTCTTAAATTTTTCTTTAAACTCTATTGAGTACACTTTGATTTTTTTTGCAGTCTTCCTAATGACTGCACCCTAACTCCTCTTACAGGATTCTTCTCTACTGTCTTACCAGGATTCTTCTCTACTGTAACACCAGGAGTTGGTATTACACATTATGTAAGGCTCAGTTTAGTGTCCTTTTGTCACTCACTATTGCCCTAGGCTTATTATTCTTCCAGTGCTTTTGAACTTGGTAATGAAAATATGGTCTATGCAGTTACACAAAGAAAAACTGTAAGGTTTTCTTCTACATCTTCATTTTCCTATTTCCTCACATCTAGTATATCACTGATCCAGTTTATTCTGAGTCCTGAAAAACATTGCTGAACAGATTCTCTTCTCTTTATCTCCACCATCACAACCCTATTCCAACTCACCAAAGTGTATTTCTAGGACTACTGCAACCTCCTGGTTGACACTATTTCACCTCCACTTTTGGCCCCTGGCCACCCATTCCCAATATAGAGCTCAGAATAATCTTTAAAGCACCAGCTCCCTTCACATGCACAAATAATATATACTCCCTCCCCC
Organism: Prionailurus bengalensis; assembly: GCF_016509475.1. Classification (NCBI taxonomy): domain Eukaryota; kingdom Metazoa; phylum Chordata; class Mammalia; order Carnivora; family Felidae; genus Prionailurus; species Prionailurus bengalensis. The sequence continues at coordinate 61,577,615 of NC_057356.1, forward strand.
CCCCACACACAAACATACTCATATACCACATAAACTTAAAATCCTTAAATGGTTTTTCATTATCTCCATAATATAAATCAAAATCTTCATATATACTACAGTCAATTCAGTTTACTCCCCACATCCCTCTCTTGTCTCACTTAAATTTTCTCCATATTTCAGCTGCTGTATTCTTCTTCTATGTTTTAATAATACATGCTACCTTCTGCATGATTCAACTCTTTTTACATGTTGTTCCCAGTGTTTGCAACATCTTTCCTCAGCTTTATTTCTACCATCCTTTATTTCTATTTGGCAGTACAGCCATTATGGTCATTAAAAAGTTGGTGTGAATCAGGTAGACAATATACAAATTTCAGTTTCACCATTTGATAGCTGTACAACTACAAATTATTACATTTTGTTTTTTAATCTCCTCATTCAAAATATCAGAATAATAATACTAACTAGTTTTTAGGGTTATTATGAGAATTAAATGGATGAATTCACAGAAAGTGCTCAGAAGAGTGCTTGATACTCATAAGCACTCAATAAAAATATACATTATCATCACATTCAGTACCATTGTTTATCATCATTTGAGCATCATCATCTTCATCATTCAGGTGTAAGAATTTCCATTAGAAACCTTTCTTGACCTCTAAACTCAATCAGGCTTTCCACTTTGTGTCTCTGCTTCATAGCTTTTATCACAGTTGATGAAAGGAAAGGCATATTTCTCCCTTATCAACCTATATCTTGTATGAAGTCAATAATCATGTCTTAGCACATTTATAGCATCTACTGGACATTCAATAAATATGTTAAATGAATGAATAAATAAATGTCATACTATCTAAACACTAATAGTGATATACATTGTTAAACCAATGTTTTATATATGTCTATATATCTAATACAGTAAAACATTCTGGTTAATATACCTCTAGGAAGTTTAAACAAGGTTAAGTGTCAAATATCAAATGTAGAATCACTGATAATATGAGAACTAATTATCTTAAAAAGGGTTTATGCTCATCATTCATCAAATTAAAAAAGTAACAGAAGAAAAAAAGCCTGGAAATTTCAATCAAACCAGACTACTAGAATGGGAAGAAGCACTAAATCTTGAAATAAAAATATAGTAGATGATGGAAGTACTACTTTTCAAGGTCTAATAAGCATGTAAAACTCAGTCCAAGAAGTCATATATGATTCATATATGATCAAAACACAGATTTAAAAAACGTTCAGGTATATCCACGTATGGTAAGTAACCATAGATAAATGACAGAAAACATGAATATTTACAAAGGTATTCCCATTATCAAGAACAGTCTCACATGCTCACAAATTATACTGGTTTAGTCTGCCAGTGTTCATCAAAATTTCCTCATCATATATGTATCTCAATTTTTAAAAACTGCTGCATGCACTCCCGATAGATAGATAGATAGATAGATAGATAGATAGATAGATTTAGGAAATTTGTAACACAATCCATTAAGGCTTAAAAATAAATTATTAAAACTTACTAGTTCATTTTTTTCTCACTCCAGTTTTGGGGGATCTGTTTTATAATGTGTATAATATTTTACACTAAGATTTGTGTAAATAGATAAATATTGATAGATTTAGATTTATCTATGTAGATAAATATTAATATTTATTAAATATTAATCTAAATATTATTTAGATCTATCTAGTAAGTTTTAATAATTTATTTTTATGCCCTAATGGATCATGTTACAAATTTCCTAGGCTTGGTATGCCACATTTTGAAGACTCCTGGACAAGCACGTTGGCAGTGGACTAGAATGTGCCCCAACATGATCCAGAATGACATTTTTTTTTTACCTTTATCATTGCCACTTCTCAGCAGAATCTTTTCCAAAGATGTTAATTCCTTCATTTCTTTCTTAGCTCTTTTTCCACTTTCTACACGTCTCTGATGAAAAAAGTCATTTAAACTTGAGAGCTGTGGTACGTTGCATTCAATATCAGGAATTTATTAAAAAGTATCAAGCCTGTACTTTCCTCAAATTAAGATACTCCTTGTGGTTCATTTCCAGTGATAGGTAATCCCCATCTCAAATCACTTTGCTGGGAACATTGGTATTTGATAAATACATTTGCAGGGAGCAGTTATCTTCAAACTCCACTCTCATCAAGCATTGTCCCACCACAAAATATGATCAAAGATTAAGGACTCTGGGGACTCATGGGCTCTGAACTCATCAGCCTGGAATCCTACTATAAATTATCCAAATGAGGCACTTGGCAAGATTCTTAACTTATTGTGCTATTCGGAACACCTCCATTTCAATTAGAGGTAACCATGATACATGACAGCAGAGAACAAAACTAATAATTTTCACTGATGTCAGGAAAGGTTATAGGACTTGAGGGAATTACAGCAAGTGTTTCAAGAAATGCATGTTCACGGCAGCGTTTCTTATCCATGTGTCTGCTTCTTGAATGAGATTTTTAGTTTTCTGGTTCCTACCAGATGGGTTCAAAGAATAACCACATATAAAAGTCTTGTTGGCAGGGAACACTGGTATGCTAAGGACTAGAAAAGTAAATACTGGACCCCCAAATTCTGAATCCCTTAGGAGACCAGATGTGTCTCAATCCTGACTCTGGGCAAACAATGTGTAAGCAGAGGAAGCAGCTAACTATAATGTAAAGTCAGAAAAAGTAAAAAGATTCAAGGGTCACAAATATCTACTCCTCCTGGACAAGTAGAAATCTTGAAACCCTCACTTAATGTTATATCATGAAGCTGATTTTAACTGAGTGTATCTGAGCAGTATACCACATTAGCTAACATAATAGTTTCCTAACTTTTCAAATTGTCCTGAAGATTAGCTTAGCTTCCCTGCATTTTTGAGATTTCCCTGAACAGAAAATGAATCAATTCCTTTCTTCTTAAAAAAAAAAAAAGTTTATTTATTTATTTTGAGACAGAGAGCAAGCAAGGGAGGGACACAGAGAGGGAGACAGAGAATCCCAAGCAGGCTCTGTGCTGTTAGCACAGAGCCTGACCCAGGGCCTGAACTCCAAACTATGGGATCATGACCTCAGCCAAAATCAAGAGTCAGATCCTTAACCAACTGAGATGCCCAGGCACCCCAGATCAATTTATTTCTAAGAGAAAACTCTGGGATTTGAGAATCTAGGCATACCAAATATTAATAGAAAGCAGTCTGATTAATTAGTTTTGGCACAAAAATGAAAGTCATAAAAATCTGTTTTCTTGTCCTAACTGGATTAATTACCAACTTTATGACGTGGGCCTCCCTTTTCTTGACTCTAATTAAAATATTATATTCTCTTCTCTTCCCTCCAAATAGTGAATACTATAAGAATTTATTCATTTTTAATTAATTCAGTAAATACATATTCAGTACCTGCTATCTAGAAAACATTTTATTAACCAGTACAGAATAATAAAAAAATGAAAAAGACATTCTTCCTCCTTACCTTGAAGAGCTTTTGTATAGTCTAGCATAAGAGATATTATAACAAACAAAAACTAGCATCCCCTGATATGACATGATGAAAAAGGCACTTCACGTCTATCATATTCCTCCCCAAATTCCGTAACTTGAGCCTAACCATGAGAACTGTATCAGACAAACTGAAATTGAAAGACATTCTATAAAATATCTGACGAGTTCTCCTCAAATTGTCAAGGTCACAGAAAACAAGGAAAGATTGAGAAACTGTCACAGACCAGAGGAGACTAAGGAGACATGATGAATAAATGCAATGTGGTATTCTGGTTTGGATGCCGCAAGAGAATATTTTTTAAAAGGCAAAAGTGAAAAAAAAACCTGGTAAAATAAAATAAAGTCTGAAGTTTAATACACCAATAATGGTTTCCTAGTTTTGATAAAATACCATAGTACTGTCAACGTTTGACATTAGGGAAATGAGGTAAGGGTTATATAGGAACTCTGTGTACTGCTTTTGCACTCTTCTAGAAATGTAAAATTATCCCAAAATAAAAAGTTTACCAAAAAATTAAAGTCACAAAAATAACTATAATATAATAACAGGTATGACAGTTTCTATAAGATAAGAACAAATTGCTGTCAGGCTTTGCAAATGAGGGATTCCATTCAGAATGAATGGAAGATGGGTGCTTTTGCAGAGTCTGTAACATCTATTTTGGAAATCTACCCCAATGCTCTGCCAACACCCTCTGCAAACTCAAACCACCTCGGGGATCAATTCTGAGTGTCTCAACCTTAGAAATAATGGGACACTGTTTTTGTAGAATAAAAGACACAGAGATTTTGTATTCCTCTAGCTACAACTGGGATACTGAGGTAGTGGGGAGAGAATGCTATGGGAGTGTACACTGTGCAGACAGTAAGGGAGTACTCTCTTTCCAAAAATTTTTTTTAATAATAAAAGCATAATTAAAAATCGATGTGCTTTTTATCACCAGCATCCACCAGCAATCTGAAACAATATCCATGATAAAATGTTTCTCCCCTTTGGGGTGGACCACTTGCACCACCAGCCTCCCACCTTTGATATTCCACTGCCAGACAGCTATGTTTCTGTAATAAAGAGTCTGGCTCCCTTTTCTGATGTTTTCCTGCTGACAGTTATTACGCTTCACTCTTCCCATTCCCCTTATGTACTACATTTGGGCAAGCTGATGTAGAAGTCTAGGCACTCCCTTCTTTGGCACAGGTGGGAAGTTAAAATCATGCAATCTTCTGCACATTCTCATAAACCCTCATCCCAGCTCACTTTTCCTAAACAACACCAAAACCTAAAACCAAATTTTTTTGATCTCTTAATTTTCATATCTTGTTGAGAGCCACTTTGTTCTCCCCAGAAAGCCTCATTATGTGGGAAATAAACCTTTTCATACTTTCTTGGGATATGTGTGTATTTGTGCATGTGTGGTATCATCAGTCTTGAGAGTGAGGCAAATTTCATTCAGGAGTTTATCTTGTGTATATAAAGTAGCCACAACAAGCCCACAGAGTCAAGATCTGGAAATACCATTTAAGACATAATTACTAGACAGATCTCTTAAAGTGGAGATTATGTTGAGAAAAAAAAAATCTACTATTCCCATCAGCCTCCTCCTCCTCTTTCACTTAGCGTTTGCTTCCCATAAGTGCTCTGGGCCTTCATCCTTCCTTAGGTAGGCTACTCTCTCTTTTATTTAATCTTCTCAGGGTCCCTGTCTCATCATGTCAGGTTCCCTGTAGTAGAACCAGTAAACCCCATTCATCTTGAAATCTCATATTCCTCAAAACAAACAAAACTTTTCTTTACCTAGCTAAAATTGATTGCTTGTTATAATATTATCCATTGGCTTATCGTGGAAAAACATTGTGTCCTCTGTGTTAAGATATGAAGGTAAAAGACTAAGAAAGTGGCAGAGTGCTGCTCTATACCCCACTTGCAGAGTATACGCCATTGCAACTGATTATATTTCTTTTAGTTCCATTTGGCTTACAATACCAATCAAAATTACCAGAGTGGCAGTGAGTTTAACTCACCTCTGGACCATTATTGGGAATCTGAGGAATGATTCACGTACATGTTTACACCTGCCAATGTCAGGTAGAGAAAGAGACCATTTTTAGTGTCACTGACTACTTCTTCGGAAATTATAAATAAGTCCAATAACACAGGTATTGGAGACAGAGAAAAAAGGAGTAAAGAAACGTAGAAAAGAGTACATATACCTTAAAATTCAGTTTCAACCCTGAATCAGATGATTTAGGTAGAAAATGATGGAGGTATAATTCCTGAAAGGTTGATTCCATCTACTTTCAGAGATTGACTAGTAATACGAACTTTATAGACAATGAAAGTGTACTATTTTGGAGTAGGACAATCACCCTGCTGAAAATAAGTTCTATCCTCTTAAGATATTTTTGTTGTTGTTGTTAAATGAGTGAATAATAATGGGAGAAGACTCAGGAAATTTTTATAGTAATAAAAGGAATAATAGCTGTAAAAATAGAAACATAATTCCAGGTATAAGAAACATTGTATAGGCAGAAAAAATAGAACTTGAGAACTAATCAACATGGCTGCCAGGGTTTAAGCATGACTAACTAAAACAAGGAAAAAGGCAAGGGAAGGGACTGCTTTGAATATTGGAACACTGGAAGTGAAAAATGGGATAAGTTAGATAATAAATGTCAAAGTCCTCTAACAAATCAGAAGCATTTCCAAATGTGAGTTATCATTCTTGCATCTGTCTCATCTATTTATTATGCATCACCATTGTATATACCCTACACAGGGAAAAGATTTGACTTCACAACAAACAGGTGGACTAGAAGTACATTAATGGCATTACATTCGATATGGTAACTGCTCATGAAGTTGCAGTTTTGCTTCCCATAATGCTCACTGTGACACTTAAAATGCCCTACCAAACTGAGACATCCATGCCCAACTTACAGAAGCATTAGCAGTTTTTGTCCTCTCAGGCTCCGGTCCTCGAGGACTATGACTTTTGTTACAATCCTAAAAATATGAAAGAGCACATTTTAGCATAAAAATAGCTCTTCTTCTTTGCCCACCAGCATCACAAAATATGGTGGAAGAAAAAGTGAAAAGGAGATTAATCCCTGGTTCTTAGAGTTGTGATGTTAGGTCTTTCATGCCACTTTTCAGAAGTCCATGAATGATTTGGTCATCAAAACACTCAGGGAATTATGTGACTCTTTTATTGGATAGACACAGATCAATTGACTTGGAGGGAAGACAGTGTCTTCGAGTAAAGTCAACACAAGGAAGTTTTAAACCGTTTAGTTAAACAGTCAAAATACATGTACGTGCATTCTGCACCTTGAATGTAAGGTTGATTACTTTCTTGTACACATAAATAACTAAAACATTTTTTGATAGTTATGGCATAAGGAAGGTAATTATGTGTTTCATATTTTTACCCTAGCTATGGAAAAAGAGATTAAATCTCCTATCATGTGACTTAGGGGAATATATTACACTACATAGTACTTAAAGACACATTGTTTACACAATTAAGCATCTTAGTTTTATGAGTATTAGGACAGATATCTTGCTTTATAATTCTCTTAAACACTTAAACACAGTACCCTCCCCTACTATCATGGGACAGGACAAGGTAACTTTTCACTACATGTTTAGTAGAGAAGACAGATTAGGTAGTCAATTAGCCTCTTTTCCAAATTATTACCACTTCAGTAGCAAGAACAGTAGATCTGAGAACTTCTTATATTCATACAGTTTATAGAAAAAATAGTAATAGTACAATTTTATTGATTAAAGTTGCCCCAATTGTCATCTTGTCATTGAGACAACTTTAGGCAATGAACTGAGATGTTAGTAGTTACCAGCTTTGAACTGCTAGTATGAGATGATATCTAAAGAGGTTCTGGGAGAAGGAAATATAGATAGCTTTTCAAGTCTATTTTAAAATGGATCTGATATCAATAGATAAGTGTCTTATCTACCTTAAGGCATCACAGAATTTAAGAGACACTATCAATTTATTAATAATTCTTCAAGGAAAAGAGAAACACCAACACATAAAACAACTATATCAACTTTAAGAGACTGCTTGTGTTTAGACTTCTTGTCATTCCAAAATGTCTTTGAACAAGTTTTTCATGTTATATTGGCTCAACTACCTTGTCTAGGAGGATAATACCAACACATTGCCAGCTAGTAACAAACTGAATTTTTAAAAAACTTTTTCAAAGCCCACTCCATTTTTTTCCTACAAATATTGACCATATTTGAGTGTCTGAAGTCTACTGGATTTGTAAGACAAATTCAAGTTTGTAACTGATGGTTTTGACCTTGGTGATGGCCTTGTGTTAGACTTCACAAAGCTAACTAGACTCCAGAGCCAGCACTATTAAACCTTACATTCACAGCACAGATGAGCAAAAATAAATAAATAAATGAAGGCCCGAGGCAGGCACAGGGCAGGGGTGGGGGTTTGGGGAAGGCGTAAGTTGATGGCATGCTTTTCTGCGTCTGGGCTACATTCAAACTCTGCTTAGTTCTGCTCACTGCCACATGCCACTGTGCCTTCTCATCCCCCGTTCACACAACTATTGCAAATGGTATCATTTTGCAACTAATTTACTCGCTTAGTTTTGGCCATTAGTCATTCCCAATATCCTCAATCTGCAGGTAATTTTCCACATTATTAGTTACCCACCTGTCTTATTAAAGTGGACTTTCTGAAACCCTGTGTGCCTGCATTTTCTGCACCTTTAGATCAAGCAAATAATTGCCCATACCTGGATGGAAGAATTTAATAGGAAGATTATAGTTGATTCCAAAAGTTAATAACTATAGCATCTGGTTTCCCTTTTTAACATTTAAATGATAAATTCAGTGTTCATGGAGAGAGGGAGAGAGAGAGAGAGAGAGAGAGAGAAAGAGAGAGAGAGAGAGAATAAGAATGAGTCAGCTCTCTAGAGTCTAAAATCTTCTTAATCTTTCAGGTCAGGTTAAATATAGTTGGGCAGAAGGTAGGTTTTAATCTCTCCGCTAACGTACTTCATCTTTGACCCTAAGGGACCCATCTTGATCACGTTAAAAGAAAGAAGCTCTTTTCATTGATAGGAAACTTAGCTCCCTGATAAGGAAGATGGCCAAGTCCTCTGTTTTCATGCAGCGTCTCTGATGTCTTTGGTTGCTCTGAATGAGAGACTACAGCTGCTTTGAGACGTCTTCAACTCATTTTCATTCACATCTCCATAAAACCATCTGCACAGGATGCCTTTTTAAATATTGCTGGGTGAAACTCAGAACATTATTTTCTAAACCAGGTCAGGAAAATCCAGCACGAAAACCCAAACTTTCAGCACTGAGGGCCAGGATTGCAATTTGCCATGAGTCTAAGGAGAGTGCCTCATTTGCAATTAAATTGACATTCATTTTTATCAAAAATAAATGTACCCGGACACAATATTTGCTTGGAGTTATAAGTTAGATTTTTAGCTTAAAAAGAGCTCCATATTTGCCCATAATGAAAACAGAAAGCCAATGTATTTCCAAGAATTGTCATACATGTTTTTCTTAAACAACACAATCATCAAATTCTGAGGCTCACAGGCCCCAATCTGGAATAGGTAAAATAGAGAATTTAACAATTACACAAACTTTTCATATTAAGGTACTTTCAAGTCTATTTAATCATCACCTAAAATTTCAGAAGTCTTTGATTTTCCATACCCCTCTTCTAGAACTTTTCCTCCTACTCTTCTCAGCAAAAATGTACCCTCCTCACCTAGTGAGGGATACTTACCAGGAAAGGGAACAACTTAACAGAGGAGAACTTATAATGACACTGCCTTTTAGGATTACAGAATTTAAATAAACACCAGTAAGCCTATCCATGACTGATGTAAAATATATTTATTCTCTCCTTACAGAAAAAAAAAAAGTTTGTTAATCTTTGGTCTAGACTAGTATTCTTTCATAGACTAGTGTAACACTCTACCCCCAGACACTCACATGTTCTAAAAACACTCACATTTGAAGGACAGCTAGATCCTAACACACCCACATTCTAAGACATATCCATGGCCACATAATAGTAAATATTTTATTATGCTGAGAAATTGCCTCCAATGTTTAGGAAATATAGGAAAGTTTTAAACCTAAAGTTGGGGCAATAGTTCCCAGTGTCACAAGTGCCAATATCAGATTAACTTCCCAAACCACTTTCCCTAAGTCAGATATCCATGCGATACAGGGAGGACCAAGGAACATTATCAGGATGGCTTATAATATTAACCTTCAATCCTAGAAGATCTCTAATCTTGTCCTTGTAAATTTTTGACACTTCATCAACTCACTCTCTGTACATGAACATTAAAAAAAAAAAAAATCAAGAGGCACCTGGATGGCTCAGTCAGTTAAGCCTCGGACTCTTAATTTTATCTCAGGTCATGATCTCACAATTCATTAGATCTAATCCTACATCAGGTTCCATGCTAACAGCATGGAGCCTGCTTGGGATTCTCTTTCTCCCTCTCTCTCTGTCTCCCCTACTCACATGAACACACGTGCACATCTCCACTCTTTCTTTCTCTTTCAAAATACAAAAATAAACTTAAAAAGTCTTTCGTGAGACATCTTGTCCTCTCTTCCAAACCCCTTCATAATATGTCCCTTAAGACTTCAACATGTGCATAGAGGGTAGATTGACACATAGTGCGGAGTCACACCCAGTGCCTTCTTTATAAAAATCGAGTAGCATTTTGTTAGTTTGTTTGTTTGCTTGTTTGTTTCCTCAGAGATACTCTAACTCCACTGGGATGGAAAGAGAAAGAAACACACACGTTTCATCATTCAGATCCCTTTTATCCAAAGAATCTGTAAAGTGAATGTGGACATTTTTCCAACTGGATTCAAATTACCTGTGCGGGCCTCTCTGGAATAAAATTCCAAAAGTGAGATTAAGCATAGCCCTTATGGCACTAATTGCCACACCCCAGGGAAAGCAGCTGCAATGTTCCTGATGCCAAGGAAGATATGGGGAATAGAAATATTGAATTTTAGCCTACATTTAAAAAAATGTGTATTTATTTATTTTGAGAGAGAATGAGCAGGGGAGAGGCAGAGAGAGGGAAAAAGAGAATCCCAAGCAGGCTCTACACTGTGAGTACAGGGCCTGAATCTGGGCTCAATCCAATGACTGTAAGTAAGATCATGACCTAAGCCAAAATCAAGAGTCAGATGCTTAACCGACTGAGCCACCCAGGTACCCCTACCTACATTTTTTTTTTTACATCTGATTATTGGCCTCCATTCATTCTAATCCATAAAGCATCAAAGTGTGAGTTTTCTGACTCACATAGGTTTATGGCTAATTCTTTTTTAATTATTAGACTTCAACACAACTAATATAACTTAACACATTTGACTGAGGTTGTTGGGGCATCTGATTACTTGGCTGAATGCATAACAGAAAAATCATTAGTTACAGGGCATTGTTTAGATGTTGTTACACGGTATGGTTTTGTTAATTGATGGATATGGACATATGCCTACAGTTTACAGGTCTAAGCCTCCCCTCCCCATGTTCATAGGCTCATGGTAAAATGTGAGAATGAAGGAAAACCTAAAGTCTGCTTGTCTTCCCAAATGTGCCTATGTAGAAGTCTCCTTCTTTAAAATAATGCCATCCTTATGTCTGGTTCTCATTCCTAGAAATCTGTTTTTTTTCCAACTTCTTAAACTGAAGCAACCTGTAGCAAAGCGGCCTCTGACATCCTGCCAGCAGCCAAAACTGAGCAACTGTCAGCCAAAAACTGGGAGAAAAAGAACAGAACTTCAAATGAGAAAGCAGTTGTCTGGAGCCGCTGGGAATCCACTGGCATGGAACCAGAGGAACTAAAATCCACAGGTCTGTTTCCTGCATAAACAGGTGAAGACAGGGCTGGGAGAGGTGTGAAAATAGTTCTTCAGCCACACTTTATAATGTATGGTTCCCAAGGTGCCCTCCTACATCTGTTCTGCATTTTGGCAGGAAGGCATGCCAGGCGCTGACATTCTGCAGTACAACAGGCAGTTTATATAAGGAAAAAGTAGTTAAATCTTGGTTATTTCCTTCTTCAACATTAAAAGGATATATTTCTTTTGAATTATTTCATTTCATTTCATTTTCAAATGAATTTAAACATAGAAAAAGTAAATTATTACCACCAAGCTTCTATTGGGTGGGGATTTTCAACTTAAAAAAAAAATGTGTGCTTCAAAAAGGAAATTAAATTTACACATAAAGCCTTGCATTTACATATGCCCTAATATCTATAGTCTTTGGGGAAAATATTGTAATTTGATGAGAAAATTCTTTCCACTCTTTCATTTATTTCAGTGGGAGAGAAGAGACAAACATAGAAACAGAAACAGATACAATATCCTGTGCTAGAGTTATGCAAAAGGTTATACAAAGAGAGTAGTTCATGGCCTACATATAGAGAGTAGTTCAAGGCCTATGTTCTCCAGAATTATACAGTTACAGAGTTGCCACTAGAAGTTCTCAAGGAAATCACTACATGGAAGAGAGTCATCAAAGGAGCTACTCCAATAATGTGGCTGAAAAATGATAAACAAACAAAGAAACAAAAAAACATGATCAAAGGCATTAGTAATAATTTGGAGGAGGAGGAAAACATTTCAAGAGTATTTTGTTTTGTTTTCCCATAGTAGAAACAATACATGTTAACATATGTTCATTGTAGAAAAAGTAGATGTTAGACATAAGCCCTAACAAGGGGGAATTTCCACATTTCACCACCTGGTGTGTGGTATGTCTATATGTATCTATTTTAGAATCAGTGTCTAAAATATAAATATATACGAACAGGAATTTATAAACTTAGAATTAGATACACAGATTGAGGTAGAAAGAATTATCAAGATTATTTGTTATTATCATCTCAATCTGATGAGATTAAGATGGCTCAGTCAGTCAATTAAGCATCATACTTTAGCTCAGGTCATGATCTCACAGTTTGTGAGTTCGAGTCCCATCTCGGGTTCTGGGCTGACAACTCAGAGCCTGGAGCCTGCTCTGTCTCTGCCCCTCCCCTACTCATGCTCTGTCTCTGTTTCTGTCTCACCCTCTGAAAAATAAACATTAATTTTTTTTTAAACAATATAGATAAAATAAGTAGGATTTACAAGCATGTTTTTGTCCTTAGTATTATAGCACCACAATATCTATAACACATTTTGTGTTAACAAATAATAATACTATTAATGCCAATAACATCTGATACATTTGAATATGTTCTATGTACCAGGTGCTTGGTTAAACACTTTCCTACGTTGTTCCATTTAATATTCACAATAACCCCATGATTTTGATGCTGTTTTCTTCACTCTATAGTTGAGATGAAAAACCCAGGGCTCAAAGTAATTTATACAAGGACATATGACTAGTAAGTGGAAAGTCTTTATTATGATGTGGTTAATACTGCTTTAGGGTCCAAATTCTGAACTGCTAAGCTCTATGGCCTAAAATCAGTATTATTTATATTGTTTCCTTTTCTTTTCCTTTCTTTCTTATTTTTTCATGTAATTGAGTAACTTCTCCATAGCTACACTCTAAATTCCTGCATTTCAGTGCCATATTATATATCTTTTCTCTTCTATACTTCTACCATGCCCGGGAACAGAGATTTTGAAGGACTGCTCTGTTATTGGCAAAACTTTAAACATGGGTGGGATATCTACAGAAAATCTAAATTTCAACTTTGACATTTTAACTACTAGACAAATGCTATCATTAGTTAGCATTTTACTCCTATCACTATGCAGCACATACTGCAACAGAAATCCAAATTTTCTGGCAAATTCAATCACTAGAAATGTTCAGAATATTTAATTCAAAGAATGGAAACCAAAGAATTTTGAAAAGAATTTGCTGTCACTGATACATTTTGGACTTTATTTTGTGTTGGCCCACATAACCCAAAACTCATGAGACTGAAATGAAAGCATTATCTCTCTTCTCTGAGTCTGATAATGCCTTTAAGGTATATAGGCACAGAGAGGCTTCTGTCCAAAGCAGGGTTAGTGTTTAACCTTCCCCAATCTATTCTGAAACATATGGGAATACAGCCAAAAGGGTGAGACTATATGAGGTCAAATATCCCATTCTGCTGATAATCACATTGGTGGTCTTGCTATCTATGTACCCAGTGATTCTCAAACAAGCTATGATTAGGTATATGAGGAAGACAAGCAAATTTCCCAGATCCTGTAAGCACATATTTATTTTTTGCATAATCTGTCTGCGAGTCTCTCCTTCTTGGATGCCAGCTGACATAGGTGGGCCCTTCCCTTTGACTCATTACCCCGAAAATAAAATTGCCATGGCTAAATTCCCCCACAGGTTACTCATGTCAGTGCCTTGACTACTCCACGTCTAAAAACACGTCTTGCCATCCAAGAGCCTGTCATCTCCTACCTTGACAGCAGCTGCTTATGTTGGGAGCACACTATTTAGTGGTGAGATTCTGATGAACACTGGGAAGAACAGTGACAAGCCTAAGTGCTGTTTTACACCCCATTTAACCAGGGGAGACACATCTGTTTATTTTCTTTCAGTGGAAGCACAAGGCTTAGTCTTTGTGACAAGGTCACAAGTCCAGCCCTAGGATTCCTTGTGGAGAGATAACCAAACTTCTCTAGACACTCAATAACAAAATGCCAACTGCGAGTTCTTCAAATCTCTATTTGTGTCCAAGGACACAATTGTGTCTGGCTAAGATGGAACAGGCCCAAATACAGAACAAGCATGAACAGTCCTCTTTTGTCTGCAGGCTCACAGTCTGTCCTGCTGTTAGACCTAAAGTTCTCATTTGGCAGGAAGCCACGCTCCTACTTCATGGGACCACTATTTTTCAAATGCAGAGATGTATACTACTGACTATAGGGAGCAAAATAATACATTTCCTTTTTCCATATTTTGTTTAACTATGTGCTCCTCAAGAATCATCTCTTTACAAAGTGCATATGATTCTTCATATTCAGAGCTTAGTTATCAAATGGACCTTCATGATGCTTCACAGTAAGCATCTTATAGGCACTTCTAGGGACTCTGAAATCAATGGCCTGAATTTAAATCTAACTTCCATTATTCCAGTCTCTCATCTCTAGCAAGTCATTCCATTTTCTGTGCCTTAATTTCTTCATCTGTAAAGCGATAAAAATAATAGCACCTACCTCTCAGGTAAGTATGAGAATTAAACAAGAAAGTATTGATGAAGAGCTTAGAACCATTCCTGAGATAAAATTAGCCAATAAATCCTAGTTTGATTTTTATTATTATTGATAAATTTATGTCTATTATGTTTACCTTTACAAATTCCTATGAGTAAATATAGTAGCCCAATCTATATCTATTACAATTTGAAATAAAGACCGGCTTAAATTAGTCAAAACTTGTTTTAGTAGAGAGAAAAAATATAAGTTCCAATTAGCTTTTTCTGCCACTAAATCTGTCTTACCTGGTTTTCTGTAATGGGAGATGATGTATTCCGAATTTAGAGAGGGCAGCAAGACTACCTTAACCAACCAAAATCTTCCTTATTTGAGAATTTCCCCATTCACCTGCATATTTCCTTTGGGGTATGGAGTTTTATGGTATGAATTACTACTAAGAGTGTAGTATCTAAGAGTGTCAGTTTAAACTTTACCAGTTTTTATACTAATATGTGAATGATTAAAATTTTCTGCTATCAAATTTTGAAAGAAAAATAAAAAAGAGTATGT
Organism: Prionailurus bengalensis; assembly: GCF_016509475.1. Taxonomy (NCBI): domain Eukaryota; kingdom Metazoa; phylum Chordata; class Mammalia; order Carnivora; family Felidae; genus Prionailurus; species Prionailurus bengalensis. The sequence goes on from NC_057356.1 coordinate 61,592,876, forward strand.
CCTTGGTATTTATATTTAGAGAAGAAACAGTATCCACCAATGAAAGGAAGCACACAGAAATGGGAAATTCTCCTGTGAAAGAAAATCGTACAATCCAACTTTTGCATGCAGTCAATTTTTCCCTGAAAATACCTACCTAGTAAATGCCTTTTTCCAGACACTTATCAGACTACACTTCCCTCACAGAGTTAAAGCTGGTTATGGTACCAATGAAAGGACTATTTTGGTCTACCTGTTTCACCACAGGATTAGATGATGCAATAATATCACATTCAAGTGAGAGAATTCTTCAGGGCCCTTTCATCCAAGGATCTGAGGTGCTTCATAAATATTAACTAATTCTCCTAGCACCTATGTGAGGAAAAAAGTTCTATTTTTTGTACTGGTTAGACATGCTACAGAAATTCCACCAGCATTTGGACAGAATCCAGGCTATAGAATACACCCAATCCTTTTGTATTAAGTAAAAAAAAATTCCTAATTGGGTCCATGTTAAGGAAGATGAGGAAAGGGACAGAAATATTAAATGTGTCACAGAAAGAAGCCACAGCAAGATTCACAAACCCAAGGATGCAGCAACTGAGCTGAGTCTTCTCTGGGCACCCTCAGTCAAATGTATCCTACTGTGTGGCAGGATCATAGAGAAACAACAAAAAGAAAGTAAAAAGAACAAAATTAAAGCCCAATACAAGGCACATTATAAAACAGCTTTTCTGTAACCACCAACAGTCCCTATGCTTCACGAATCCTGATTATTGTATTGAATATAGCCAGATATGTTTTTAATATTTTAATTCATTTCATCAGAAAATAAGGATTTGGTGATGGTGATGGGGTGGGGGTGAAGGAATTCTCTTGTCCTCTTTTTCTTCATTTTCTTACTCCTGTTACTGAACTATACCATTTGGCATCTCTGTAGTTAATCTTTTCTGTTGGTAGTATCTTATCAGTTCTTAAGACTTTTAGAAGTTTTCCTTAGAATCTTTTATGTATTTTAAGACACACTCTCTTAAATGAGATGTTTGATTTTACAGGAAATACAAATAACTTTCTTTCTAACTGTGACAGAGGTGGCAATTACTTGTACGTGAATTGATGTCTCCTTAATGAACAAATAGAAGTGTTGCGTTCAGAACTATCACCTAAATCTTTGTTTGTACCAATTTTTTTTTTTCTTTTGATAGAGATAGCGAGAGCCAGGGACGGGAAGAGGAGAGAGAGAATCCCAAGCAGGCTCCACACCTAGAGTGGAGCCCGATGTGGGGCTCGATCCCACAACCCTGAGATGATGACCCAAGAGGAAATCAAGAGTCAGATGCTGAAATGACTGAGCCACCCAGGTGCCCCCGCTTATACCCATTTCTACATTAGCAACCAGGCAGGAGTGGAAGGAGTCCACTACTCCAAGAATGAATGAATAGGCCTAGAAGGAGATAAACCTACATATATACATTTTTCTTTGAAGAAAATGAGAAATAATATTATGTTTTTATTTTCATTATTTTTAATATATATGTGTGTATATATGTATATATATGTGTGTGTGTATATATATATGTGTGTGTATATATATAACATATATATATCACATACATATATATTATATATATATAACATACATATATATATATATCTCTTACTTTCATTTGAGGAACAGTAAAAATTTTCAGAAAACATCAGACTAAGAATAGAGACCCCTAAGTTCCAGCTCATGCTGCCCATAACTAGCTATATCTACGCTTCCCCAATTTGTTTAATATGTTATTTCATATATGTGTTATAATTTCAGCATAAAAACTATATTTTGAAGTATTTATATAAGAATAAAGGTCTTATTAATATATGTAGAAGGCAGAATTAGATGGTACAGTCATGAATTAAGCCCATGACATGAATTTCAAAAAATTAGGAGTGTGTCTGAGATAAATATAAATTTCAGAATTCATCCTAGGGGCAAGAATTTATTGTAAAAAATAACCTTTGAAAATCCAGTTGCTGTTATCCAGCTTGGAAAAAAAATCTTAAACAAACTGTACCATTTATTGAGCATAAACTATATGCCAGACATTGTGCTAAATGCTTTCTTTACATTTTAACCATCACAATTGCACTATAAAATATACATGACAATTCAATTACATAAATTATATTGAATAAATCCAGAAATGTTTAATGTCTCCAAAATTACCAGAAATAAGTTGCAATGTCAGATTTAGAATCTAACTCCTTTCATGTTTTTTTTTTTTACAAATACTATGAATGACTACCATATTTATTTTCCAGATGAAATGTGGAGTTCTACATTCATGTTCTTAAAAAGCAAAATAAGCAAACAATATATTTGACTTTGGTGAAAATTTCCATTCACTTTTAAATAACTGGGAAGAATTCTGCTCTTTATACAATTTAACTGTTCCACTTAAAAACATGATGAACTTATCCATTTACTCATTTTTTTTCTTTAAATATATTCAAAATTGATTTTTAAAATTTGTTGAGCTTTACTTTGTGGTCTATGATACAGTCTATCATGATCTATGTTATGTGGGCACCTCAAAATAATTTGTATTCTGAATTTGGTGGGATGGTCTACAAGTGCCAATATACTAATATGAATTGATATTGTATTGTCCTATATTTTTGCTGATCTTCTAGAGCTGTTGTTGAATTGTTGAGAGATGTTGATATTATTATATATATATATATATATATACATATATATATATATGTATGTATACACATATATATTCTGATATAAATGTAATATTACATATATGTGTATGTGTATATAATTACGAACTCTTCTATTTTTCCTTTTAATTCTCAGTTTTAGTTTTACATATATTGCAGCTATGTTGATTGGTGTGTACACATTCAGAATTGCTATTTCCTCTTTGTGATGTATATGTAACAGCATTCCAACCAGTCTTAAGGGTTAAATTCCTCCAAACTCCTTGCTTGCTGACCTCAGCCACTTGGTTTGTAGCAGAACTTCCTTTCCTTGAGATTTTGCAGACCACTAGCTTTAAAGAGTCAAGCACCAGACTCTCCCAGAAGATAAATCCTTAACCTTTTGAAAACAGCTGTCACTGATGCCAGTAAGTCTTTTCAGAGTCATGTGGACATAGGATTAATGGCCTCAGTACCAGCTTCTTCTAGCCCCCATAATTTCCCACTCTTTCCTCTGTTAAACACTCTGGCTTTGCCTGGGCTGGGAGGATGGTCTTTGGGACATTAGTCTATCATCTACCCAGGTTGCCATCTTCCTGAATAAAGCAACTTTTCCTTATCTTTCAAGTACTTATTTTCCAACAGCAAGCAGCCAAACCCAAGTTCAGAATCAGTTCTCTGGTAACATATGCATTTAGGATTGCTATATCTTCTTTGTAGACTGACACTATTATCATTCTATAATGTTTCCCTCTTTCTCTGGTAAATTTATCTACTTTATTAGATGATAATAAAGCCACTCTTACTTTTTTTGATTAATGTTTGCATAACAAATCTTTTCTCATTCTTTTACTCTCAATCTGCATATATTCTTATATTTGAAGTGAGTTTCCTGTAACTCACATATAATCAAGTCTTGCTTATTAATCCACTCTGCCAATCTCCGTCTTTTAATTGGTGTATTTAGACCATTTGCATTTAATATAATTATTTGTATTTTGGGACTTAATTTTGCCATTTTATTTTGTTTTATTTTCTGTTATTTTCCCCCCTCTGTTTTTTTTTCTGTTTTATTTTTCCTGTCTTCCTGTGAGTAACTTGAACAATTCTTAGAACAAAATTTGAAGAAAATTTCGAAACTTATAGATTTATATATTTTGCCAAATATGGGAAGCTTCAGCCCTTATTTTTTCAATGCAGTTTCCAGCCTTACTCTCTTCTCATTTTATGAAACTCTGATAACATGAATATTATATATTTTTTAATAATCCCACATGTCCATGAGACTCAATCTATATTTTTATTCAGTGTATTTTATTTCTCTTATTTAGAATGGGTAATTTCTGTTGTTTTAACTTCTACTTCTTTCATTCTTTCTTTCCTTTCTGTTGCATCCATTATCCTGTTGAGATCATACAATGAGTTTTTTATTTAAACTATTATATTTTCAGTTTAAAATTCCCATTTTTTTATATACATCTTCTATTTCTTTGCTGAGGCTTTTATTTTTTTTAATTTTTTTTCAAGCATGCTCATAATTGCTTGTTTAAGTATTTTTATCATGACCACTTTAAGATCTTTTTCTGATATGCTAAAATCTCTGTTATCTTTTTGTTGGAATCTATTGATTGTTTTTCTTTTTTTTTTTTTTAATTCCCCATCAGTTTGAGATTTCCCTTTTTCTTTGTATGATGAGTAATGGTTTTTTGGTTGAAATCTGGACATTTTTGTATAATGTCTAAAGACTCTGGTTTTAGGTGAAAATCTCTGACACTGCTCTCATAGAAGCATGGGGTCATTGTCTCATTTCTGACAGGAAAAGCAGAAGTAAAGTTTCCCTCCTCAGCCTCTGATGAATTATTGATAATTTGATTCTAGTTTGGTGTCTTTTTAAATTCCTGCCTGGCACAATTCTTGATGTGTACGATTGCTTACTAGACTCTCAAATACTAACAAATACTCATCTACTGTGGTTGTACTGAAATGACAGAGGATCATATTCTAATCTAACTTCCATGTTTTGTTGCAATCTGAATCAATAAATTATGCAAAAAATGGTATCTCCTACATGCAGTATTAATAGGCTTTTCATATCTCTCCATTTCCTTTAACAATCTATTTATGGGACTACATATTTCCTGGGATGATATATTTTATTCTCTTTTCCCATACTGCTACCTGTGATGGTTTTCAACTTATTTCCTCTGAATGGAGAGTAAAAGGTGACAGCAGGGGAGGAGCACAATGGGCACTCAGGAAAGCAAGTACCAGAAATAACACCTGCCAATTTTTCTGTTTGGCACAAACCTTGCCTTTCTGGACTAGGGACAATGAGTTTGTGAAATATTAATTTACTTCATATCTTCTTACTGGCAGACATAGATACTTTATTTAAGAAACATATCATGGGGCGCCTGGGTTGCGCAGTCGGTTAAGCGTCCGACTTCAGCCAGGTCACGATCTCACGGTCCGTGAGTTCGAGCCCCGCGTCGGGCTCTGGGCTGATGGCTCAGAGCCTGGAGCCTGTTTCCGATTCTGTGTCTCCCTCTCTCTCTGCCCCTCCCCCGTTCATGCTCTGTCTCTCTCTGTCCCAAAAATAAATAAACGTTGAAAAAAAAAATTAAAAAAAAAAAGAAACATATCATAGGTAGCCCCTAACTATTATTCTTAATCCAGTTTTTCAATCTTTAGCAATTTCCTACTCTATGTGTTTATCTGTAATGCAAACTTTTACATTAAAAAAATAATTTGAGTATAGTTGACATAAAATGTCACATTAGTTTCAGGTGTACAACACAGTATTTTGACTTCTCTCTATTACATTATGCTATGCTTACCACAAGTGTAGATACCATCTGTCACCATACAAGGCTATTATATTATCATTGACTATAACCTCTACGTTGTGTCTTTTATTCCCATGATTTGTTCATTTCATACCTGGAAACCTGTATCTACCACTCCTCTTCACCAATTTTGTCCATCCCACCACCCTCTTCCCCTCTGGCAACTACAAGTTTGTTCTCTGTATATATAGGACTGATTCTGCTTTTCATTTGTTTCATCATTTTTTTTTTATTACACATGTGAATTAAAACATATGATATTTGTATTTTTTTAGATTACACATATGAGTTAAAACATACAGAATTTGTAATAAGTGACTTATTTCACTTAGCAAAATACCCTCTAGGTCCATCCATGTTATTTCAAATGGTACAATCTCATCCTTTTAAATGGCTGCTTAATATTCCTGTGTGTGTGTGTGTATGTGTGTGTGTGTCTGTCACATATTCCTTATCCACCTGTCTACCACAAACTTTTACATTTTTTCCCCTAACTGGATTCTACAGTTTTTGTTTTATTTTGTTTTAAGAAGGAAGTTAAGAGCAGCTGCACCAGGCAAAATTAACTAAATGCCATTTTTAATTTAAATAATTGCTGATACAAGAAAATATCATGGAATGTTGATAAGGAAAGAGTGATTTAAATGTCATCATATTTATAAATGAAAGGGCTCATACCCAGATTAGGCAGAGGGACATTATATTTCACATGAAGATAGTTGTTTTCACAGTGAAGATAGTTGTTCAGGAGAACTTTCTTTTTTTTTTTCAGGAGAACTTTCTAATAAAGAGAAATACCACATCATCTTCATCAGATTGAATGTGAAAAAAGAGTATGCAAAAATGAAAATTCTCTGACATAGAGGTTAAATCCTAGGAACATAAAAAACATGTATATGATTAATTGCAAAACTCAAGAACATGTAAAAATCTTCAATAAAGGACTACAAAAAAAACCGCAAAACATAGAACATTTTTCTTCCCTTAAATTTTCTAATGTTTATTTATTTTTGAGAGAGAGAGAGAGAGAGAGACAAAGCATAAGTGGGGGAGGGGCAGAGAGATAGGGAGACACAGAATCCAAACCAGGCTCCAGGCTCTGAGCTGTCTGCACAGAGCCTGACATGGGGCTCAAACCCATGAATTGTGAGATCATAACCTGAGCCAAAGTTGGACACTCAACCAACTGAGCCACCCAGGTGCTCCTCTTCCCTTTAATTAAAATAAAACATATTTGAGAAATGGATACAATTATGACTGTAATGTATTCAAGATTGATAAGAGTTTGAGAAAGCTCATATAAAAGTAAATAAGGGGTCCTGGGTGGCTCAGTCAGTTCATTAACTATATAGGTATAGATATTACCTATTTGTAGGTATCACATACCTACTGATTAGGAGCTGAGTATAGAGGGATAAATAAAACAGAACATTCCCTGACCTTATAGAGCTTACTGGCAATAAAATAAATGACCAAATGAAAAATCAAATATTATTTCAGGGTGTGAACATCGTTATGAAGGAAAAAAAAAGCAAGTAAAACAGATGGTGAGAAATGGAGAAACTGTTAATATGATGTGACATAAGGCCTTCCTGATAAGGTAATAGATGAACAAAGACCTGAATAAAATATAGTAAGAATAGGAGAGAGAAATAGACAACAAAGAATGCAAAGGCCCAAAATTAGGAATATGCTTATACTTGGATAGATAAGGACATTGTCCTTATAGGATAGGAATGAAAAAAGGAGAAAGTAGTAGAAAACACTAGCCATGAACTAACTAGATCATGGTGCCTGCAGGGAGGATTTTGGATTTTATTCTATGGTGATGGGAAGCCATTAGAGGTTATCAACAAGGAAATGGCATACCTAATATATTTTTTAAAGGATAGCTCTGACTGAGGCATGAGAAAAAATGTGAAGGAGGAGACTGATTACAAAGAAGAACAGAATATTATCGAATTCCAAAGAATACTATTGATATCTTAAACAAGGGGTGTTAGAAGTAGAGGTAAAAAGATGGTGGTGAAGTTAACAAGATATAGCTGAAAGCATCTGTTGATGTTTAGAAGTGTTCTTTAAGAGAAAAAATAGTTAAGGAAATACCTAACATTTTTCACTGGCACACTCAAGAAAAATTAATTCTAGAACGTTTGAATCAATGACAAATTACAGCATTATGAATGGCCATTAGGTAAGCCACTGAATACCCAACAGTTAACTGTAACAGTAGGGGAAGAAAATAAAAACAAACAAATAAACAATAACAAAATGAAGCCCTGGTGTGTAATAACCATCGGTCTCTAATTTGCAAGGATATTAAAGTATATTGAATGTCTTACCTATTTTGGTGAATGTTACATATGTTTGATTATTTGAGATATGTTGGGTAGACATAGAATAATTTAATTAAAATCTTGCTCTTAAGTAAAATTGATACATTACCTTTTTTGTATATGCCAACTCTCCTTTTTCAATGAATTGATGTGTATAGGAAGCAGAGTAATGCTTTGCATTTGGTGATCTATTAGGATAGTGTTTCTCTTCAAAAAGCCATCTCTAATATGCATAGACAGGACAGTTATGTATACTCACGTAGATACATATCTACATCTATGTAATAGCATCATACATATATAAATTCTACAGTGCCTATGGCTTATTTTGCCTTGATTAAAGTGTTGTGCCAGAAGGCTAATTTCATGGAGTTTGAAAATTTTGTGTGGATCATTTAACCCTCTTATGTACTTGAAAACTCGTCTATAGACCTTATATATATCAGCTGTCACAAAGATATGTTATTTCTAAAATCTCAGTCCACAATGGCAAGACATGGATGACCTCAGGTAAGCCTTCTCTGTGAAACTCCTGAAAGAGGAGTCCCTGGATTTCGCTGATGGTAGGATAATCATGGTATAGAAAGGCAGTATTTTAAAAGTCAATGGCTTTTAACGGTGGAGTGAAAAAAATGTAATTTGTAAATTCTGGAATCAATTTCTTATTTTTCATTTCCTGTTTTAAATAAGTGTCATTTGTTGTCTTCCTTAATTAGCTCACAAAATAACGTACACTTCTCAGATTGTGTCATGTAAGTGCAAACATTTGTCATTTATATTTTTTGCAAATGAACTGAATTTGAGCTCTCTTAGATACAGAGAATAAGTTTCTTAATTAAGACACTAAAGTTATTTAAAATATTTGATAGTAGAAGTATCATGCTTCCTTTACCAAATGATAAGAAAGTGTTAGGTATCTGTATATAACTGGAAAGGAACTTATCTCAGAATCTAACTTCATTTTCCAGAGCATATATTACAAATGCACAGTATGTGTCCAGCTGGATTTTAAAATTTCTGTTTCTTCCCAGATGTAGAAACTGAGGCCCTGTCCAGTTAATTGAATTGTTTAAGTTTACATAATAATTCAGTGGCCAAGAAGGATTATGTTAAATCCTGGACTTTTGAGTCCAACTAAAGTGATCTTTTAAATGTATGCTTCAAATTAATAAATAAACAAGCAAATAAATCCCAAAGATTCCTTTCCAACAAATATCTTACATTTTTATACATTAAAAAAACAACAAAAATATAAGCAAGAAGAATAGGTACAGATACCTATGGGAAAGGTACTGATTTTAATCATCTTTTGGAGATATATAAGTAATTATCTTTACAAAGGCAAGGGAATAGATAACAGGATAGTCATTCCCTTTGAAGTTTGTACATCCCTGACTGTGTTTTTTCCCCCTCTGTTTCTGCTCCATCCGGTTGATTAATGCATCTTATATTGTATTGAGACCTTTCAGAAGTAAGAGACAGTGTCTACGTAACTTGTTAATAATTTTTGGGTAACTACAAACTGTATTTTCCAGGACCTATTTCATGCAGCGTAAATGATGAGAGATAATTCAAAGATGTAATTATGACCTTCAAAGGACTTTCATTATTATTGAGGTATAAGGCGTGACAAAGAGACAACAGCTAAACAAACAAACAAACAAAAAAAACACTAAAAGGAAGAACATGCGCAATGACTAGATTATGGTGTAGGTGTACTTAGTTGCAAACTATTTCAGAAAATGGGTTGATTTATCATAGAACATCATGTTATATGGAGATTAACAAACTTATTTCATGTAGCCTTTGAAGCAAGCACAAGGTAGAATCTGAACTGACAGAAAGTGAGGAAGCAGTAGTTCATTAGAAGGAGGGAGTCAGCACAGGATTACAAGAGAATGACTATAACATGTGCAGAAAAGAAAAGTAAACTATGTGCTAATTTTACTTAGGGATACATATTGAACAGCAAATGGGATTTTTATATAGGCATCATATGATCTCAAGAAAACAAAGTCCATTCAAATTTGTTCCACAAAATGGGGTTTTCTTGAAAAAGAAGAGGATATTCTTACAGAGACCAAGAAGAAAAACTCATGCTAATGAACACTGAACTTGCAACTTTCAAAGTAGACAGAAACTTCCTGTGACATTGATCATGGTCCCAAAGGATACTGTTGATGGTACTGATGAATGTGATGACAATGATAGTGATGATGATGATGATAATAAATATTTATTGAAAGTTTTAATTTACTGGCACTTTTGAAAGTATTTAGAAAGGTTTTATTTACTTATACTTTTATAACAGCTTTCTAAAATATATTGTTATTTTCTAATTTTGTATAGAAAAGCAAAATTGGGGAAGGTTAAAATGTCAAATTTCAGAGTTCAATTCTTAATTACTGTACTATTCTGTATTTGTAGACATTTATCTCAACTGACTACTCACACAGGGCTGCATTTCTTTATATTAGATTTCAAAATACAGAGAAATATAATGAGTTAAAAGCTAACCAATGGGTAGAGTGATCTTCAGTGAATTTACCCACCTGAGCAATGCCAGAGTATTCGGTCTTTCTTTGTGACAGGCCTTGCTCATTCTCTATGCAACAATCACTCCCTCACCAACCCCATTTCATCTCTCCTAATCGAACCTTTACAGCTAGGTGTTGACTTTTTTCCTCCATATTGAGAAATCCTGCCTTTTAATTGGACTGTTTAGTCCACAACATGTACTGTAATTATTACTATGATTGGATTGAAGTCTATGTTTTTTTTGTTTGTTTTCTGTTTGTTGGCTTTGTTCATTCCTGCCTTTTTAGATTGTTTGAATAGCTTTTTAGAAAAAATAAAAAACAGAGAAGGAGGGAGCCAAACCATAAGAGACTCTTAAAAACTGAGAACAAACTGAGGGTTGATGGGGGGTGGGAGGGAGGGGAGGGTGGGTGATGAGTATTGAAGAGGGCATTGGGATGCCTGTTGGGCATGAGCACTGGGTGTTGTATGGAAACCAATTTGACAATAAATTTCACATTAAAAAAAAGAGAAAAAAAAGAATTCCATCTTATTGCAACTTTTTAGGTTTGCCTTTTCAGTTCTCCTGTTTCCATTATATTTTTAGTGGTTATTCTAGTGATAAAATATACATCCTCAACATTTTGCAAACTAAGAGTTAGTATTTTACTACTTTACTTAATTAAAACAGAAACTTTTATCCATATAGATTGATTTAATACCCATTTAGCATTGTGTATGCTATTTTTTGTCACATGCATTATTTATATATATCACCATAAACAGGATTAGACAGTATTTTTTCTTTAGTCATTTGCATTTTATAGAAATTAATATTACTTCATTTGCATATTCATATATATGAATGTTTATATATTCATTTATTATATATATAAAATGTTTCTTATTTTGTCCTGAAGATCCAAGTTTCACTCAACATCATTTCCTTTTTACCCTAAGGAATTTTGTTTTGTTTTGTTTTTTAGCACTTCTTCTGGGTCAGTCTGCTATTACGAAATTGTCTGTTTTATTTTACCTGAAAAATCTTCAGTTTGTTTCTAATCTACATCTCTGAATATAGAATTCATGGGTAACAGGTTTTTATTTTTCTTTCAGAACTTTAAAACTAATGTTATTTATTTTATTTCATTTTTTAAGTTTATTTATTTTTGACAGAGAGAGAGAGAGAGAGAGAGAGAGAGAGAGAGAGAGAATGTGAGCTAGGGAGGGGCAGAGAAAGAGGGAGACACAGAATCCGAAGCAGGCTCCAGGCTCCGAGCTGTCAGCACAGAGCCTGATGCGGGTCTCTAACTCACAAACTGTGAGATCATGACCTGGACTGAAGTCGGACACTTAACTGACTGAGCCACCTAGGCACCCCTAAAATTAATGTTAAACTGTCTTCCTGGTCCCCCTAGTTTCTAGTTTCTTATGAGAAACTATATAGTCATTTTAATTCTTGTTCCTTATATGTAATATGTCATTTTCTTCCCAGGTTATTTCAATATTTTATGTTTATCATAGGTATACAACCATTTGACTATGTTGTACCTAGGCATGGCTTTATTCTTATTTATCTGGTCTACCTTTCACTGATCTTTTTAAATCTATAAATGTACATCTACCAAGACTGTACATTTTTTCAGCAATTATTTCTTCAAATACTTTTTCTGCCCTATTTCCCTTTCCTTTGTTTCTGCAACTACAGCTTAAATTATGTGAGGTATTTTTATATTGTCTCACAGGACTCTGAGGGTCTTCTTCATTTGCTTTCAGCTTTTCTTCAATGATTTTATTCAAATGTGATAATTTTTTTTAGCTTCAGGATCACTGACTCTTTCCCATCTCCACTGTTATTATTGAGCCTATCTAGGTGATCATTTAATTTCATATTTTTTTCTTTTAAAAAATATTTGTATCTGTTTGACATATTTTTTCTACATTTCATTTATTACAAATGTATTTTCCTTTATCTTACTTAGCATTTTTATCATAGCTGCTTCCTCATCTGATAATCCTATCATCATCTCACAACTGCCCCCTGTTAATTGTTTACAACCTTGAGAAGGAGTTATATTTTCCTATTCCTTATATTTTGAGTAATTTTAGATTATATTATGGATATTATGACTACTTAGTTGTAGAGACTCTGTATTCTGCTCTAATCGTTCAAAAACAGACACTATTTAAACAAGTTTTTTTCAATCAATTAACTTTGTTAACTAAAATAGCAATATCTGCCTCACCTAGAGTGGGCAACTCAAATATTAGTTAAATTCTATTAGCTAAAAGTTTCTTGGAATTTTCGTAGCTCATTCATGATATAGGGATTAGTCAGATATTTGAAAAGTTTTTTTTCATACACTTTGGAGCTCTGCTTTTCTGTTTACTTCCTTCAAGATAGTCCCCAACCCTAATATTCTGGTAGCTGTGTTAACCCTGGCCCTGAACCTGTCTTGTTTCTTCAGACCATAAAGACAGCAGGTTTTCTCTGAGAATTTTAGCCACCCTGGGCCATATTACTCCACGTCTGAGGTCTGCCCTCAACACTAATGTTGTGGCAATGAAAAACTCATTCTGTGCTGTCCTCTTCTGCTAACTTTAGATTATCACCAAAATTAGTCTGTTTTTGCTCATTTTTCAGGGCTTTCAGGTAATTCTTTTTGTATGTTATTTAGTTTATAGTTGTCATCTGTGGTCTGTTAAAAGCTGACACCAGCATGCTGAAAACAGAACCCTATTTCTCTTACATTTGAATCATGCCTTCTGATCTATTCCAGCAAAGTAAGTGTATTTCCTCAGGGGCAGAAAACAAAATAAAATAAACTTGCTTTGCAAATATTCTTTAAAATTTATTATTTGTCTTTGAAATTTGGGTTTTAAAGCTCAACAGACAGAAATTAACTTTCTTGGTCATTTATTTGTGTGATGTTCTGTGGTGGCCTGTCTTTCTCACAGTCATGGATAATAACATTTGTTTTAAAAGATGGAGGTATTAGGAGAGAAAACTGTATATGAAAAGAAATTATCGACACTGAAAACCATACCCATTAAAATGCATCAAAATATTTCTACTACACAAGTGAATATGTGATGAGATTAGAATTCAGTGGTGGTTATGGAAATGTAATGAATGGAAAAATATATTAAAACAATAGACTGGAATTTTTCATAAAAATGAGTTGAAAAAGAAGGAGAGGATTTCACAAATAACTCTAAGGATTTGCTTCTAGGCAATGCAAAATAAAGTTAATATTCACAATGATGGAAGCTTTTGGGAAACAATCAAGACTTTGGAGGAAAAATATTTTATAGATTTTCTAACAGTGATTTTGACCTAAGGACATTCAGATAGATAAACCTTATGGGCAGGTGAAGTAAAAATCTAGAGTGTAAAGCCTTCTGCCTGTGGATCTTAAAAGCGACTAAGTTGAAAAAAAGCACACTGTGTTTACCATCATGAGCTTTTGGGAGGATTAACGTTTAGGGAAAGAGTCAAGAAACAAAATCAGAAGATTGAATGGTAAGGTGAAAAGACTGCTGACATGTGAATTAGGGTATTGTCTGTCCTGTATACTTGCCTCTGTAACCAACTATGCACACTTATTCAAATAGTTGTCTTCATTTATCTGAGCTATGGTTTCCCTACCTGAAAAATGATCATGTTGGGCCACATACTTTAAAAAGGGGTGGGGGAGAGAGAAGGTAATATTTGTTGAATACCACTACTCACTATTTTTTGGATACAATTTAAAAAATAAGCCTGGGTATTCCTTTTATTTTACCATTAAAACAAAATATCTTTATAAGAAAGATATTGCTCATTCCATCTTATACAAGAAAATACTGATACTGATAACCTAAGAGATTGATTAGATTATCAACTAATAAGGAAATGAGTCCCCAAAGGAGTTCATGTGTGCTGGCCATAGTTTCCTGAGTTCCTTCTTCCACATAGCATTGACTGTCCTCTATTCAAAGCATTGCCAGTTAGAATGAAATCAGAGATACCAAGAAGGAAAGCTGAAAGAAAAGCTTAGATTTGCAAGCAGAGAAGATTTATCTAGTCTCTGTGGTATTAGAATCACCTCAATTTAATATGATCCACAATCTCATGTATTTCTAATTCATGAAAATATTAAATAAGGCAGGATTTAACATTCACACCTTTCCCAAATGCATATATTACCATTTGGCATTAGTCCCTCTTTTCTTTCTCAGTCTATTCTTGGTTGAAGTGATTTTTTTTTTAATCCCGAATAGCTTTAAACTAATTTGCAAGCAAACTTTTATAAAATCCTATATCAAATGATGAATTAAAAATCAAATACATTTCATGTAGTTTCTCTTTTTCATCAGTTCATTTTGGGACCCTTCATCTGATACAATTTATGCTTCATATATTCAGTCTCCCCTTTGCTTATAACAACATTATTTTCTGCTTTCCTTCCCATACTCTATGATTCTTTGCTACATTTTGTTAAATTAAATTGGATAATAACTTCTTAATTTGTCAGTTCTCATGTCTGGAGTTCTTTTACAATTACTTTTTAAAAATAAATTTCTAAAAATTCTCTTTCATAGAGAGAAATAGAAGCTGATAGAAGCTGATTTGCAAAACTGATTCCACTAAACGCACCCAAACAGGTTGGTGGCCCTTTTTATTGTGGGGTTTTGGTATGTAAGAAGTATTTTTAAAAATATATGGATCCGAAGTTGACCATTCTCCTGTTGGCCCATAAGTCTTTTAATAGCACTTTTTTTTTAAATTGTAAACTAACAAGCAGGTGACTTTAATATGGTCTATTGTCCTACTTATTCTCTGAATTAGATATTCTGAAGAAAATAAAAATGCTTGCTCTGATGTTCAGGCCTGATAAGTGCCCCTGATGATTTCTAAGTTTGAAGCCACAGCTGTTTTATCAAAATATCTTTAGAATCAGGGTGTCTGGGTGACTCAGTCGTTAAGTGTCTGACTTCAGCTCAGGTCATGATCTCACGGTTCATGAGTTCAAGCCCCACATTGGGCTCTGTGCTGGCAGCTCAGAGCCTGGAGCCTGCTTCAGATGCTGTGTCTCCGTGTCTCTCTGCCCTTCCCCTGCTTACTCTCTGTCGCTCAAAAATGAATAAACATTAAATTTTTTTTAAATATCTTTAGATTTTATGGTTTTCTCTACTGTCTACCCCTAACCCCATCATACTGTGCTTCATTGCCCACCTGCCCCCAACTTTTCTCCTTAAATGCAATTTTCCTCTTTCAATGTCCTCTAAATTTCCCTCTGCCCAGGCCTTTCTATGGATGACTTTCCTGGATTTGCTTCATTCCTTCCTTTGCCTCTCTTCATCTGAGTCAGGGGATGAGTGATTCTGAATGCAGACATGATTCAGCAGAAATGCATACACACATGTAGGGTATGGATACATGATACTGAGTCTGATGATGGAGATGTGGTGGTGTTATGGTCAACAAGTTCAGGCTCCAAGTGTCTGGAATAAAGAATCAGAACAGAAGCCTCTCTCTGGAGAAATATAGGAACGTCTCATCAATGGAATAGGGGAAAATGAGAGAGGAAATGGCAGAAGAGTAGGTGGACAGAGGGATTCATGTTAAGCTGTTTATATTTTCATCAGTTTGAAAGGTGACCTGGAGGGGAATAAAGAGGGATAGAACAACCGTGATTAGAAGGAGACAACAGATAGATATATACTCTCTTGAGTAATTGCCATTTCTTGGTTTGCTTGCTGGTTGTTGTCATTTTCACTTTGAGAAGCTGTACATTCTCAAAATATTAGAAGCACAAATATTATTTGAATACAATTAAAAAGTACATTTCAACTTCAAGTCCGTTTAAATAAAATAATCTGAATTTTTGTGTATCTGGACCATTGTGCCTTTTACCAGTGGTAATGTTTAGAAGTGAATATGTTGGAACCCTTTAAATTAGTTCTAAGACATATAGAAATTCTACATTTGAAAGACAATTTCCTGACATGGAAAAAAGCAAGTGAAGCAAGCCTAACTGATCTAAAAATTATTTAAAGCCATGTTTAATGTTAAATCCATTAACTGTATATAAATTTAATATAATTTATTTAACATACTTTTATATTTATATATAAATATTTTATACTTATTATATAATATATTAACATTCATTTTATATTTATATATAATATAATTTACATAGTGGGGGAGAAATCTTACTCTATGTAAAGATTATATATTTATAATGCTAAATTTTACTTTTAAAATGCAGTATACAAGAATTGTTTGATTAAAAAATGATTTTTATCTACTTGGAGAGCTTAGCATATTAAAAAGTTTAACTTCAAACAAAATTCAAGCAGAAGCAACTATGATCTGTTTTCATCCTGGCTGTATGTGATCCCAAATCATCAACAGATGAAGCTTTTTTTATTTCTTATAACTTTCAAATAGCAAAAAGAAATAAAGTTACCTTTCATTTATGAGTTATCATTTTTTCCTCTCTATATTTTGACAAACAACATGACAGAAAAATGATTAAGTTTCTCATTTCGCAATGTGACTTCTGTGTTATTTATTGTCAAAATAAAAGTCACTTTGTGAATCAAAGTTTTTAATCTTTTTTTTTCCCCTCAATCTCAAAAAGTGTTTTGTCAGGAAACTGGTTTTGGTAAATACCTCCCTCCAAACCCTGCCACCTAATGACAGGTAAGTCCTTTTAAATGACTCATCACTAATTAGTTCAGAGCAACATTCCAAAAGAATATTTTATTTTTGGAACCTCATTTTATTGATTTTCTGCTCCAGTAGCGTGACTAATGCACATCACAGTTAGAGCTCTGCAAAATGTTTGCAGCAAAACCCCAAACCAGGTGATAATCACCTGATATTTACCTGGTTTCTTTACTATGTTATCAACCAAATCATCAGGCTCAATTCCTGAAAAGGTTCTTGGCTTTTACAGGAATTCCTGACAATACTGGGCATTCTTCTGTGTCAAGATGATTTCTCTTGCAAATTCCCAAATTCAATCTCAAAATGAAATGAGATGCTATGGTTTTGGCTGTTCTTTGCTTTTTATTTTTGGTTCACTGATGCTTGAAAGTCAAAATGAAACTGAAGTACAGGCCCTTGGGAGCCCAAATGAGTAATTTAAATGAATATCAATGAATCCAGCATGCTGAGTTTCAGCAGCATAGGCAATGCCAGAACCACAAAGTGTCCAGAACTTACTCAGGATGGAAACTGGTTTTAAAGATCAAGGCAGAGAATAGCAAATTGTTTTTCTATAACAACCTATGCCTACAGGATTCCTTCTCCCTGTGATTTTACTTCAAGCTTCTTGTTTATGGTCATATCTACTGAATAGTTGTGTCAAAATCATTCATTGTCCAGGACTGCTGCTTACCTTTCAACACAAGAAGAGAAATAATGTTTAAATTAACAGAAAAACTATCTTGTGATGTTTCTTCCTCTACATTTGCTGTCAGGAAGAAAATCAATGAGCAGTTACATGTTTTTAATAAATGAAATGAAAAAATAAAATAGAGCTTATTCAAAATATAATGAGCTTAAAAATAAAATAAAATGTATACCTGTTGATTTAGCAGCTGTAAAACTATACAACTTGGGGGGGGAATAAAATTGGTAGTAGAAAGCAGAATTAATGATGGATCTAATGAAAACTAATGAACACTGTGGCTCCTTTGAAGAAAAAAATGTATATCATACAAAATTATACACTATTTAAGAGGAATAACAGATTAAAGGTTTATAAATCCTGCTCTTGTAAAGAAATCTTTATTAATTTTGAAATTAATCGAGATAGTTTATAGTCTCTAGCCTCTCAATTTTTTATTCAAATTTGTTCAACATTTGTTTCACTAACATTAAACAAATTTTTAATTAAATATTCTTTTGACTTATGAATATACCTCTTGACTCAGTGTTTTAAAATAGAGAAAATGAATTTAGAGTGCTATGAGAGGGAAAGTTTACAATTCAAAAATTTTATACCCAGCTGAATTATCTTGCATAAGTAAAGGGACTAAAAATAAATATTAAATGTGTAAATATTTAAATAATTACCATTAATTAATAATTTTGAAGAGCAGGGGAACCTGGGTGGCTCAGTGAGTTAAACATCCAACTTGAGTTCAGGTCATGATTTCATAGCTAGTGAGTTCTAGCCCCACATTAGGCTCTGTGCTGATAGCTCAGAGCTTGGAGCTTGCTTCAGATTCTGTGTCTCCCTCTCTCCCTGTTGCTCCCCCACTCATGCTCTCTCTCTCTCTCTCTCTGTCTCAAAAATAAGTAAATGTTAAAAACTCTTTTTGAAAAGCATTCTTAGAATATAAGCTTTAAGCCAGAAATTCCCAACCTTTCCCAGAAATGATACACTATTATCTCAGTAATTTCTTACAACACCCCTATCAAAATAAATACCTAATAGCTCTGTTTATTAAGAGGTTAGATTAAAATAACTTAAGTATTTGTGTTTTAAAACATGTCTGAAAAAATAATATGAAGAAATTTTAAAAAATAATAATGATATTTTCATTTCACTATTAAATAACCACCATTATTTATTAATGGGATATTTTCACCTGTTGGGTACTGTGCAACTTTTCAAACACTGGAATTAGATTTGATATATAACCACTCTTATATACAGTGTAATCATAATTATAATGCAATGTTTACTTTTTATCACAGCATCTCCTGAAAAATTCAGTTTTATAAAGATATGTATGTGATCTAATGTTGAAGCTGTGAACTACCTTGACCTGAAGCTGTGAACTACCTTAACCTGATAGGGTTTAATAGATGTTGTTATATTTCCCTCAAAAATTTAAAATAACTGAAGTGTCCCTGTGAGCTAACTGCAGCAATCTAGGCAGCACAGTACATAGTTTTGCAACCAAGACTTTAGAGGAATAAATATTATGGACTCAAATACATAGAAAGTCATGTTGTAAAGAAACATAGGGTGCCCCTTATACAATTTGGACACAATTTTCAAATGTCCCATTAGATCTGGGCTTATATTCTTCAGTATAGAAGTAAACTTTTGGTGGGCAAGAAAAATGTTTAACAGCTTCTTTCAGCCTTTTTTTTCATGCTGTACTCGTAAATCTAAAAAATTGGAAAACTTCCATAAGATACATAGACACTATTTTTTTAAGTACTTCATATGCCCAACATTACTTATAGCAGTGTTCAAACATGCACAGAAAAATTCCAAGAGTAAATGCACCAGTACTTTAAAATGTAATTCTCTTGGGGCGCCTGGTGGCTTGGTTAACAAAGTGTCAGATTTTGGCTCAGGTCATGATCTTGTGGTTCATGAGTTTGAGCCTCACATTGGTCTCTGCCCTCACAGTGTGGATCCTGCTTGGGATTCTCTGTCTCTCTGCTTCTCTAGTCTTCCCTTCCCCAGCCCCACACACACAATAAACTTAAAAGAAAAAAAAGGCTTTGAAAAGTAATTCTTCCCCTGTGGTAAGCTGTGGATGGGAGAGGTAGGATTTTTTTTTCTCCATTACATTCTTTCCATGTTTCTAAGGTTTTAATAATCTGCATATTTTCCTTTGCAAAAGAGGAAAAATATATTTATTTTAAAATAGAATTTGGAAATATTAACAAAAAATGTCTTTAATTAACTGGGATTAATAAAAAACATTTTCTGGAAAACAGTGACGATTATAAAAGAATCAGGGAAAAAATAGCTGAAAGAGTAAATCAGTTTATGGAAAAAACTTCAAGTGTAGGGAAAGCAATAATGTTAGTGTAGTGTCTGATATTTTTCTGTTTTTGTTTATGGAAATTTGTGCATGTCACAGTTTTAAGATTTAAAACATTTTTTAAAAAAATGCATGAAAGGGAGTTCTGTTCCACAAAACAGTATGTACATGTGAGATGTTATTATCTCAAAAGTTTTAGAAACATGCCCTTATCCTCAGGTGGTGAGGTAAAAGAAGTGCACAGCCCACTTTGCCACCAGGCAAGATTTATTACACTGTGTAGAGACAAAAATGAGTCAGTTTCTAAGGGTACAGTTTTACAGTTTCTTCAAATTCTAGAATGTCACAGCTTAAAATTTGCCCCAACATCTATCTTAAATATCCCATATAACAACAAACACTACATCTTCCTTGTTCTGCCTTTTGGCCTCATTATAACATCCATTTTCTCATCTGAGGATGCAATTAAGATATTCAAAGAATTATATAATGAGACAATTATTTTCATCAAACTATTTTCAAAAAAAGTATGTTTGCTTTTAAGATATATTCAATTAAACTAACGGGGAAGGGGAACTGAGCAAATTCAGCAGGGTCAAATGTTAGGCCTTCAGATTCATATCTAAGTAAAAGGAGTTTAGACATGCAAATAGAAATCAAATTTCTTTTTGCTCATGTGGCTTCATTTCTTGTACTGTTTTCCTTTATTTGATATCATAATGTAAGTAATGTTTGCTATGCAATTTGCTTTCATTTTAGCTTTGATTTTTTTCCCCTGGGTTTCTAATTTCATTTCCATATGTGGATTGTTTTACTACCAATTAGTGCTAGATGACATGAATAAGGGTTTCTTAAAACTGTTTTCAATTCTTTTAGAACTACATGGACACATTAGATGGCAATTAGTCTGAATTCCACCTTCATCCTCTAGCCCCTAATCACATCTTCTCTTCATGGAACAATTAATTACCTGTTGAATGGCCAAAATTTAAAGCAAAATAAATAAAAATAGTAATTACAAAAATTGCTAGTGAACCAAAATAAAAACATATATTTCTTTTAATATTTGTTAAATATATATATATATATATATATATATATATATATATATATATACAGCTTGCTCAACTAAGGTTACTTTATCCTCATAATTATCTTTTAATGATTCCATAGTGATATTACAAAGTTAATAGTAATTAGTTTATTCCCTAAACAACAAAAAAAATTAAAAATAATATCACCACAAGACCTTGAAATAATGATTTATAAACTTCAGGTTCATTTATCTTGATTATCTGCAAAATAATACCACTAATAATAATCACTTTCATCAACAGAGGTGCTACTTGCTCTAAATATGCTTTCATACATATTATCTTATCAGGACCATAATAAGATCACACAGCTAAATTTATTACTTTCATTCTGTAGAAGAAAATACAAGGTTGAAAAATTTGAAGGACCTCCCAGGAATCTCATGACTTAAAGTGTCCAAGTATTAGCCAACCTTCAGCACAGTAGCCAATAATAGAACAAAATTTTATTAGGTATTTTTTTAATTGTTTGCTTACAGTCTATATCCCTTTATCAGTTTTCAACTCCACAAGAGCAAGAAACATGTATAGTTCATGAATTAACAGCAAAAAATTAAAGGTATACTGGCTGTTTAATAAATATATTTTGAATGAACCAATAAAAGTTTCTCTTTTTTAAATGATCATTTATTTATTTATTTTGAGAGAAAGTGCAAGCAGGGGAAGAAGCAGAGAGAGAGGGAGAGAGAATCCCATGCAGGTTTTCCGCTGTCAGCACAGAGTCCAGTGAAGGGCTCGAACTTACAAACTGTAAGATCATGACCTGAGCCAAAATCAAGAGTCAGATGCTTAACTGACTGAGCCACCCAGGTGCCCCACCAATGAAAGTTTCTAATTCCTGATCCAAAATTTTATTGGGCCACCCCACTATATTCTCATCTAAGGAGTAACACACTGTACCCACAGTCTGTTTCCACACCCTCCCCCATTTATGAAATCTCTGGATACCATGGGACCACAGTGGTAAAATGACCACTAGCCAACTTTCTTCCCTCTTACTCTGACATAGGTCTCCTTGAAACTTGTACTATACACTTTGCTTTTGATACTTCCTCAGATCAGCTAGGATCAGAAACATACTAGCCTGTATCAGTGTAAATGTGCTGATGTCTGTTGGGCAACATTATGACTGATATCATCAGTAGGAGGAAAACTTCCAGCTAAGCCAATCATGACAACCGTGGAAGAATAAAGCCTGCAGCCTTCACCCCCTGCCCATCATAGGACCGAGCATCCTGGAAACAAAAGCAGATTCTAAACCACATTATTGAGGCTCCAGTTCCAAACTTTACCTACTGAAAGTGATGGGAAAGATCACTCTAAGTGTCTGAATTATTTCCTCACTTATAAAATGAGGATGATAATGGCTATACCTCTAAACTCATGGTTATTTGAAAAATTATATTAATATATATAAAATGATACATAATGTGATATATAAACCCAAAGTTATTACTTATTATTTGGATATTTTCCTTCTCATATATGAGAATGGTGTACAGTTAAATTTCTGTGATGTGTGTGTTTGTATTCATATATATAGGCATACCTTGTTTTATTGTGTTTTGCTTCATTGTGATTCACAGATACTGTTTTTTAATAGTCTGAGGTTCGTGGCAACCCTGCATCCAGCAAGTCTTTTGGTGCCATTTCCAACAGTATTTGCTCACTTTGTGTCCCTGTGTCACATTTTGTTAATTCTCACAACATTGCAAACTTTTCTATTATTACTACATTTGTTATAATGATCTTTGATCAAGGAACTTGATGTTACTATTGTAATTATTTGGAAGCACCACAAACCACACACATATAAGACCGAGAACTTAACTGACAATTGAGTTTGTTCTCACTGTTCCACTGGCAGACTGTTTTCCATCTCATCCTCTCCTCAGGCCTCCCTATTCACTAAGACACAAAAATATTGAAATTAGGTCAATTAATAACTCCACAATGGCCTCTAAGATTTCAAGTGAAAGGAAGAGTTGCATATCTCTCACTTTAAATCCGAAGTTAGAAATAATTAAACTCGGTGAAGAAGGCATGTCAAAGCCAAGATAGGGTGAAAGCTAGGCCTCTTGTACTAGTTATTCAAGTTGTGAATGCAAAGGGAAAGTTCTTGAAGGAAATTAAAAGTGCTACTCCAAACTTTCACTCTTCACAGATGACATGCTATTTTACATGGAATACTCAAAAGATTCCACCAAAAAACCCTTGCTAGAACTGATCCATGAATCCAGCAAAGTTGCAGGATATAAAACCAACATACAGAAATGTTTGTATTTGTATACACCAATAATGAAGTGGTAGGAAGAGAAAGCAAGGAATCGATACCATTTACAAGTCACTGAAAACCATAGAATACCTAGGAATAAACCTAATCAAAGAGGTAAAAGATCTGTATGCTGAAAACTATAGAAAGCTTATGAAAGAAATTGAAGAAGACACAAAGAAATGGAAAAACCTTCCATGCTCATGGATTGGAAGAACAAATATTGTTAAAATGTCAATACTACCAAGCAATCTACATATTCGATGCAATCTCTATCAAAATAACACCAGCATTCTTCACATAACTAGAACGAACAATTCTAAAATTTGTATGGAACTACAAAATACCCCAAATAGCCAAATTAATATTGAAAAAGAAAACTAAAGCTGGGGGCATAGCAATTAGAACTTCAAGCTGTATTACAAAGCTGTGATCAAGACAGTATGCTACTGTCACAAAAAACAGACACATAATATCAATGGAACAGAATAGAGAACCCAGAAATGGACCCATAAATGTATGGTCAACTAATCTTTGACAAAGCAGGGAAGACTACCCAGTGGAAAAAAGACAGTCTCTTCATCAAATGGTATTGGGAAAACTGGACACCTACATGCAGAAGAATGAACCTGGACCAGTTTCTGACACCATACATAAAAATAAACTCAATATGGATGAAAAACCTAAATGTAAGAAAATAATCAAAGTCCTAGAGGAGAAAACAGGCAACAACCTCTGACCTTGGCCACAGCAGCTTCTTACTTGACATGTCTCTGGAGGCAAGGGAAACAAGAAAAAATGAACTACTGGGACCTCATTAAAATAAAACGCTTTTGCACATTGAAGGAAGCAATCAGCAAAACTAAAAGGCAACCGACAGAATGGGAGAAGATAATTACAAATGACATATCAGATAAAGGGTTAGTATCCAAAATCTATAAAGAACTTATCAAACTCAACACCCAAAAAACAAATAACCCAATGAAGAAATGTGCAAAAGACATAAATAGACATTTTTTCCAAAGAAGACACCCAGATGGCTAACAGACACATGAAAAAAATGCTCAACCTCACTCATCATCAGGGAAATACAAATCAAAATCACAATGTGATACCACCTCACACCTGTCAGAAGGGCTAAAATTAACAGTTCAGGAAAAAATAAACGTTGGCGAGGATGTGGAGAAAGGGGAACACTTTTGTACTACTGGTGGGAATGCAAATTGGTACAGCCACTCTGGAAAACAGTATGGAGGTTCCTCAAAAAGTTAAAAATAGAACTACCCTACAACCCAGTGATCACACTACTAGGCATTTATCCAAAGAATACAAAAATGATGATTTGAAGGGGCACATGCACCCACTATCAACAATAGCCAAATTATGGAAAGAGCCCAAATGTCCATCAACTGCTAAGTGAATAAAGAAGATGTGTGTGTGTTTGTGTGTGTGTGTGTGTGTGTGTGTGTGTGTATATGACTGTTACATATATGAATATTACTCTCATGTGGCATTCAAAAAGCATGAAATCTTGCCATTTGCAACAACGTGGATGGAAATAGAGTATATTAAGTTAAGCGAAATAAGTCAGTCAGAGAAAGATAAACATCATATGATTTCACTCATATGTGGAATTTAAGAAACAGATGAACACAGGGGAAGGGAAGGAAAAATAAGATACAGAGAGGGAAGCAAACTGTAAGAGACTCTTCAATACAGAGAAAAAACTGAGGGTTGCTAGAAGGGTGTTAGGTGAGGGGAGGGGCTACTGAGTAATGGACATTAAGAAGGGCACTTTTTGGAATGAGCACTGGGTGTTATATGTAAGTGATGAATCACTAAATTCTAATCCTGAAATCATTATCACACTATATGTCAACTAACTTGGATTTAAGTTAAGAAAAAAATAAAGCATTATTTCACTGAGCACACAGTTGATAAGAGTGTAAAATATCCTTATTGTTTACATGGAGAAAGTTTTAGTGGTTTGGACAGAAGATCAGACCAACCACAACATTCCCTTAAGCCAAAGCCTAATCCAAAGCAAGACCATAACTCTCTCCAATTCTATGAAGGCTAAGAGAGGTGAAGAAGATGCAAAAGAAAAGTTTGAAGCTAGCAAATGTTGGTTCCTTAGGTTTAAGAAAAGAAACCTCCATAACAAAAAGGTGTAGGGTGAAGCAGGAAGTGCTGATGTAGAAGTTACAGCAAGTTAAATAAAAGATCTAGTTAAAGTAATTAATGAAATAATGTACCATTGTTTTCAACCACACTCAAAAAGTTTAGAAAAATGATAATTGATGAAAGTGGCTATACTAAGCAATAGATTTTTAATGTAAATTAAACAGCTTTATACTGGAAGAAGATGCCATCTAGGATTTTCAAAGGTGAAAACAGTAGAAGTCAATGCCTGGCTTCCAAACTTCAAAGGACAGGATGACTCTTTTGTTACGGGCTAATGCAGTGGTGAGTTTTAAGTTGAAGCCAATGTTCATTTATCATTTTAAAAAATATACTCATTCATGGGTTTGAGCCCCTCATTAGGCTCTGTGCTGACAGCTCAGAGCCTGGAGCCTGCTTCGGATTCTGTGTCTCCCTCTCTCTCTGCCCCTCCCTTTCTCTCTCTCTCTCTCTCTCTCGCAAAAATAAATAAACATTAAAAAATATATACACTCATTCTACAATCTACAAATGGAACAACAAAGCCTGGATGACAACACATCTGTTTATAACATGAAACCATGTTATAATGGGAATGTTTTAAGCCCACTATTGAGACCTACTGCTCAGAAAAAAAAGATTCCCTTCAAGGTCCTACTTTTCTTTACAATGCATCTGGTCACACAAGAGTCCTGATGGAGATGTACAACAAAACTAATGTTTTCATGCCTGCTAACACAACATCCATTCTTCAGCCCATGGATCAAAGGGTAATTTTGACTTTCAAGACTTACTATTTAAGAAATATATTTCATAAGGTTACAGCTGACATAGACAGTGATTCCTCTGATGGACCTAGGAAAAATAAAGTAAATTAAAAACCTTTCTAGATGGCATTAAAGATATTCATGATTCATAGGAAGAGGTAAAACTATAAACATGAATAGGAGTTTGGAAGAAGTTGATTCCAGTCCCCATAAATAACTTTGAGGGGTTCAAGACTTCAGTGGAGGAAGTAACTGCAGGTAGAGTGGGAATAGCAAGAGAGCTAGAATTAGAAGTAGAGCCTGAGGATGTGACTGAATTGCTGCAACCTCATGGAAAAATTCGAATGGATAAGGAATTGCTTCTTATGGATGAACAATGAAAGTGATTTCTTGAGATGGAAAGTATTCCTGACGAAGATGCCTTAAAGATTGTTGAAATGAGTACAAAGGATTTAGAATATTACATAAACTCAGTTGATAAAGCAGCAGCAGAGTTTGAGAGGACTGACTCCAATTCCGAAGGAAGTTGTACTGTGGTTATCAAACAGCATCAAATGCTACAGAGAAATCATTTGTGAAAGAAAGAGTGAATTGATGCAGGAAACTTCATCGTTGCCTTATTTTAAGAAATTACTACAACCACCCAACCTTTAGCAATCACCTGATCAGTCAGCAGCCATCAACACTGAGGCAAAACCCTTCACCAGCAAAAGGATTACAACGTGGTGAAAGCTCTGATGATGGTTAGCATTTTCTAGCAATAAAGTATTTTTTTGTTTATTTATTTTTGGAGAGAGAGAGAGAGGGAGAATGAGCAGGGGAGGGGCTAAGAGAGAAGGAAAGAGAGAATCCCAAGCATTCCCCGTGCTGTCAGCACAGAGCCCAACATGGTCATGATTACCAGGTCATGATCTGAGCTGAAAACAAGAGTGAGATACTTAACCGACTGAGCAACCCAGGAGCCCCAGCAATGAAGTATTTTTAAAGTTAAGGTATGTACATTTTTTTTAGACATAATGTTATTGCAAACTTAATAGACTACAATACAGTACAAACATAACTTTTCTATGGACTGGCAAACCAAAAATTCATTTGACTCACTTTACTGTAATATTTGCTTTTATTGTGGCCAGATCTAAATCCACAATATTTCTAAGGTATTAAGTGTATATGAAAAACATTATATATATTATGTGTTATATAATTATATAATGATATATGTAATAATAAGATGCATAATTATGTGATAATATATTAGATTATATATTAATATTTATATAGACATATATTAATTAACTTTAAGCTATCTGAAATGAATTGATGAGATCTTTGTAATTTTTTCTGTGCCCTGG
Source organism: Prionailurus bengalensis (assembly GCF_016509475.1). Classification (NCBI taxonomy): domain Eukaryota; kingdom Metazoa; phylum Chordata; class Mammalia; order Carnivora; family Felidae; genus Prionailurus; species Prionailurus bengalensis. Next base: position 61,620,619 of record NC_057356.1, read on the forward strand.
AATAATTTGAATGTTTTATAAAATATGTTAGAAAATTAGAACTGCTTCTAAATCTTTCTGGGTTAGATATCATTAAAATGCCAATTATTTAATAAAACTTTTTATATTCTTAAAAATCCATTTAGGATTTTTACCTCTTCTTGAGGCAGTTGATTTCTATTTTATAGAAAAATAACCTACATTTCAAATTTATTAATATAAATTCACATGTAATATTTTGCAATTCAAATGAATTTGTGGTTAAGATAGGTAGATAGATACACATACACACTACATATTCAGATATCTGCTTATTTTTGACAAAATAATTTTATTAACCAAATATACTTTTTATTTTATTGATCAATTAATTTTCAATATTGTCATTAATATTCTTTTATTTGGGTAAATACTGTTTTTCTATTATAACAGCTTATGTTGAATGCTACATATCTTGATTTTCTAATTTTTTTTATTAAAAGTTTATACATTTCCTTGTTTTGATTTAAAATCGCCAGGTTGTTTTGAAGAAAGAAGTGGTTAAAGTCATTTGGTGATTACTATCTTGTTCATTTCTATCGGGACAACATCATAATCAGAGAATTTAGACTGTCAGTTCTCCACTTTGAAGAAGGTATTGAAATTCCCAATTTGACCACGTACATGATTTTAAACCTTTCATATGGTCAAAATAATGCATTTCTATTTATTTGTTGACTACCAAGTGGTAACATCTAATAAATGAGTGCATATGCAATTAAAATTCTATATTTCTATACTTATGTTGTCTCTTTTGTCTTTTAAACTGTTATTACAAATTAAACTTTTCACTATGATTACGATTCTATTAATTTTTCTCACATTTGTAAGTACTTTTCCCTCTATTTTTTGCTGATATTTTGTGTAGGCTATATTATTTACTGTCTTTTTTGTAAATATTGAGATTATTATAATATACATTCATTACTTCCATCCCTAAATTTCTATTGTCTTTTTTAAATTCATTTTTTTTTAACTTTATTTATTTTGAGAGAGAGTAAGAGTGCAGGAGGGGCAGAGAGAGGGAGAAAGAGAGAATCCCAAGCAGGCTCTGCACTGTTAGCACAGAATCTGAGACGGGGCTTGAACTTACAAAACTGTGAGATCATGACCTGAGCCAAAATCAAGAATCTGATGCTGAACTGACTGAGCCACCCAGGTGCCCCTAAACTTCTAGTGTCTTTACTCTTGAAAAAAAATCTCTTAATTTTATCCCCATCATAACTACTTAATTTATTTCATGTTAAAGCTGAGATTTGCTGTCTCAGAAATCTACTCATTTCACTATCATCCTTTTCACCACCACCCAATATTTTCCACATTCGTCTGAAACGATGTTCCAAACCAGGACATTTATCTCCTGTTCTCATATATTCTGCCCCTGGTTTGGTATAATTGTAGATATTCAGTACACTAACCGGTTCCATTATTCATCCTTGCCATCTAATCTGAGTTAGATCTTCATCCACTCCTCAATCATTTTATTCATCTCTTTTTGTCCCATTCCTCATATTACATATTCCAAACCTTTTCCAATCTTCTCAGGTTTAAACCTCATCTTTTACACATTTACTTTTAAAACATGTCTGAACTTCTAAACTTGCTAAGGCTATTTATACCACCAAAAATGAGCTTCCTTTATCTCTATCTTGTCCACTTAGAAATCTCAGCATATATTGCTCCTTTCCATTCCTGCTACTTCTGAAAAAAAAAAAAAAAAAAAAAAAAAAAGTATTCCTACTTCATACAATTAATCCCTTTGCTCATTTCTTCTTCCTTTAAAATTTTCCCCATTTCTGGGGCGCCTGGGTGGCTCAGTCAGTTAAGCGTCTGACTTCGGCTCAGGTCATGATCTCACAGCTTGTGAGTTCAAGCCCCACATTGGGCTCTGTGCTGGCGGCTCAGAGCCTGGAGCCTGCTTTGGATTCTGCTTTGGATCCCTCTCTGCTTCTAATCCACTCGCATTCTGTCTCTGTGTCTCTCAAAAATAAATAAACATTAAAAAAATTTTTTTTAATAAAAATAAAAAAAATAAAATCTTCCCCATTTCTGATTCATTTTAAGTCTCTCCATCTCTACTAGATCTCCTTAAAGTATGCCTTAGACTTATGATTCTGTAATTTGCTTTATTTACAGCATATTATTATTTTATGTTCTATTATTTCATTGTTTAATTATGTTTTGTATATTTTGTCATGTGATCAGAAACTGTTTGATGTTCTTATCACTAGGATGCCAAGATTAGGCCATTGTTTGTTCTAAACTCCCCAGTTAATCAAATTACCCAAACTTACACCTCTTTAAGCAGACCCTTGCTTTTTATCTTGGCCATTATATTGTCTCTACTCTAACAAAATCTTTTCCCCACTGAAGCAAAAGTTGTTACAAACAATATTTACTAAAAGTTAGAAAACTAGAAATCAGAATGCTCTATTCTTAACATAAGTTGTGATTGTGTCCAATTAAGTTATTTCCTTATGAATCAAAAATATCAATAACTACAATGTCACATTAGGTTTTTGAGAGAGAATTTAAAATAGTAAAAATGCTGTAGAAATATATTATTTGTATTCATCAAACTATTTACAATTATTTGCTCCTATATCCATTTTCCACACCAGATTGGGAGCTTCCTGAAGACAAAAACAAACAAACAAACAAAAATTCTTTTTAAAATTCAATTTATATTCTTAGAAAATACAATAGCAAATAGTAAGTGCCAATAATATGTGTTGAATGACCTTTAATAGGCTTGGAGCCAATCTTCCAGGTAAGGGGAAGAAAAGTGGATGTGCTGTTGATGTCCGAGAGTAAAAAACTCTCACTTGGCAAATGAAGCACTTTCCCATCAATAGAGTACTAAGCTAATTATCTCATTGAATCCCATCAGCTCTCTGAATACCATTACCACTTTTGCCTCACTGTCCCACTGATGATCTAATGTAAAATAAAACTAAACTAGGATTTTTTTAAAACACACTTTTATTTTTCAACTTAACACCTAAATAATGAAACTGCTTCTCTCTCAAAAACAAAACAAAACAAAACAAGGAAAGCATCTCCTCACAGCTCAGCTCCCTCCATGGAGTTCTAGAATGCCCACTGAAATTGTGTATGAATGCATAAAACCCTGCCGGAGGGTATATAGATTTTTTTTATCTTGATTCCTTTTGTTGTGTTTTACAAATTGTTCAAGGCCCTGTGGGCCCAGTTTTTGAGAGAAGAGAGAAGACTTTTGAGTCTTTCCAAATCCTCATTTTAGGGTAGGGGGAGCCTACCAGGAGATTTCTTCAGCAGAATCTCCTTCATATTTGTCCGACTGGGGGTGCACTATCCCTGGGCTCTGGCAATCCAGTTTATAAGGCTGCTTGTGCCAGTCGAGGTTCAAAAAACAAAGCTGTGGGTGGAAAAATATCCAAAAGTTTCAAAGGCAAAAGCTGCTGTCTGAAGTTTTCTAACATTTCTGTAGGAAGTAGTGAGGGAGTAATGCTGAGAATACCCTGCAAATTATACAAAGGCGACTTGAAAAGCTACAGCATGTCAGTTTTCAAAAATCCTCCTGAGGCTCAGAGACTGTGAAATTCTCATGTATGTTGATTTATGCAGTGATTTGCTTTGACCCCAGGGAAAGCTGCTTTATGGTTTGGACATCTATGCCTACCCACCTTCCCACCTATCTGCAAGAATCACCAAACAAACGTGCAAAGGGAAAATAAATGAAGAAGAAAGGGAAGCAATCATATAAATAATAATGACTGAATTCAAAAGTTAAAAAATATTTTTCTTTGTCTCTGTCTGAGCATTCCATGCATAGTAGGCCATATATTCTGTCATAAATTTTGTCCAAAGATGATTATTTTTCTGTGTATACACTTAGATTAAAAAAAAAAAAAAACACATGGTACAAAATGGATGTTCCAGTAGAGACAGAGAAGTTTTTTACTTTAACAATCTTCCCCTATCCTCTTAGCCAACTCAAATTCTGTGTTTCAAACCCAGTCTAATTTGCTTACTTTCTAGAACATATCCTGACTTCTCTAGTACATACCTTGGCCATCTTTAAAGTCCCTATATTGCCTATTATCCGAAACGTATTTTGATAATTAATCAAGTTATGACCAGTTAATGGTAACTGCACTTTTTTATTATTAAACATTTTTTAAATGTTTATATTTTTTTTGAGAGAGAGAGAGAGAGAGAGAGAGAGAGAGAGAGAGAGAGAGAATGAGAATGAGCGGGGGAGGGGAAGAGAGAGAGGGCAACACAGAATCTGAAGCAGGCTCCAGGCTCTGAGCTGTCAGCACAGAGCCCCACGCGAGGCTCGAACCCACAAACCATAAGATCATGACATGACCCGAAGCCCGACACCTAACCTAACTGACTGAGCCACCTAGGCGCCCCATATTACTGCACTTTTTACCTTTGTTATTTAAAATTTTTGACTGTGGCTAACAGTGACAATTACATTTTAAAGCTTTTTGGTCATGATTTAAACTTCTGTAATAAAGTTTGACTGAATTTATTTATCTTTGATTCCTGGCAGCTTTTAAACCTCACTCTTATTTTGTCCTTATTCTACCCCACATCAGAACACACTGCTAAGAAAAGCCAGGTGATCCCTCCTTTTGTGCCAGCAGAAAAACTCAAATTATTAAAGTCCTGTTCATACCCAGGACCTATCACTTGGACCCCACCATTTCATCCTCATACAAACCCCAAGCCAGCGTTACTTCCTTGCCCACTCAAGCTATTTCATACCAGCTTGGGCAGTCTGTTCTTCTCTACTCAGGGAGCCTCATTTTGTAAGTTATAAACATTTTCATACCCTTGTAGTGTGTGTCTGAAGATATCTGGAATATATATGGGTTGAATTTATCCTCCCTATGTAGAGTGGTTACGATACCTTCCCTTGCATCGAGTCCAAAGACTATGCATACAGAGAGAGTTCAATACTTCCACGTTTAGTGCCCAGCTGCGTGACTTGCGTCCCTTTCATTTCTCTTTTGCAAGCTGGAACCTGGGTTGTGAAGAGGGGGTATTAGCCAGCTATTCAGCCCATTCCTCAGGTTACCCAACTGCTAACCAGATCATCAAAATAGCCTTTTGGTATTCTCTTTGAAAGGGATTATATAATGGAAAAGAAAAGAAAAACTAGGGCAAATATTCAAAATGTGGGCTTCTCATTGTGATACTAATTGCATTGCTTGTGCCTTGGACCAGGCACATGGTCAACACTTCTTGATGCCCCTCACCCACCTCATAGGACACCTTCCACATAAGCTTACACTTGGTATCTCTTTCAGTCAGCACTGCCAGAGGCAGATTGAGATTGTTCATCTGTTCACTGCAAAAATGTATCTTTATTAATAGTCATCCCTTATACCTTTTATTATTTAAAAATACATTTGTGTGTTTACTTATTTATAACTTATCTATTTTGAAAATAATTTGAAGTGTCTCTATTACTTTTTGTTTTTGGGTCTTCACTCACAACCTCATGAGATAGACAAGTCAGCTGAACTTGACATACATGGCTGCTGAGAACCACAGAAATCATGACTTGCCCTAAACCAAATTGGTAATTTTCCAGTCTTTGATTCCTAAGCAATAATCTTTCCATTACACAGCACTATTTTCTCAGAACCAATGCCAATATGAAAAGTATGGTAACAGATGTGCATGAGGTGTCGGATATGTAAGTTTTATGTTAAAGGTAAGTCATAAAGCTACTTATTTTTTCTATGGCATTCAGTTCCTGTTGATATGAGTACTCTCGTCACTTGGCTAAGTGCTTAGCATGAGTCTCCATTGGCCCTTGTTGAACTGGATGAGGATGTCTTCTGCAAAAACAAAAACAAAGCCCTATACAAAGATTTATATTAGAGGTAAGTTCCTTCCTGTAAAAAAAAAAAGTGTGTGTGTGTTTTTCTTCTTCAGGAAGCTATGGAATTAAAGGGAGGGAAGATGAGGAGAGGGAGAGGAAGAGAGAGAGAGGGACACACACAGAAAAGGGCGAGAAAGAGAGGGAGATGGAGAAGGAGAGAAGAGGGAATGGAGGAGAAGAATGGAAAAGTTTGTAGGACTTTTTTGTCTTGCCTAATACTTGTGTAAATGTCTTCCTGTCAGTTATCTATGTGAAAGAGATTAATATTAGTGACTGAAGTAATACTAAATCAAACACAGAAACAAAAAATAACGAACAACAAAACACACATGTCTTTTTGATCTGGGTCACTTAATAACTTAATATAAATAAATTTCACAATAAGCAAAGGGAGTTACATCCCATTAATTCCCATGATAGGAAGTTTACCTGATTGCTAAATTTGCTGACAGGGCTGTACAATCATCCCAGATTATATAAATCAACTTGAAATGATTGCAGTGTTTTCCGGTAATCAGGTAAACCAAGTTCTGGATAAACATTATCCTTAGATTTATATCACCTCTTTGGGGGCACAAATCAAAAGGTAGATACCAACTCTCTCTTGGCTTAGTCTGGTATCCAACTGTCTTGTCCTCCTTTACACTGAACTCTTTTGGCCACTCTTTGGGCCATCTACTGCCCATGGCTAGAAACTATTTTCCCTGCTCAATGTATGCACTGGACTGGTTCATGCTTTGGAGGAGCAGTTGGTTAATGATAATGATAATGACTTAGATTTCAGTGGGCAGTAAATATAAAATTTTTGATTGTTAAGTGGCTTCATGAGTGTAGGAGACTGTTTATTAACTCTGTGGGGGACAAAGGTGATTGAACAGTGCCAAAAAGTATATGCAAAGAAAATGGCAACAGAAAACACTAAAGCAGTGCGTTTTTATTCCTGGAATGTAAACAGTGGATAAAAAAAAAGAAAAAAAGAATAAAAACCTTGATTCCTTGGCAAGAACATTACATATATGATGTTAAATATGATAAAGCCAACACATTTCAAAGTAATGCAAGGAGTGAATTACAGAACTCTTCTTGGGTCAATGTTTTGACTATAAAAAGGCAGGAATACCCAGAGACTGCTAACTACCAGCCATAATCACTAGATGATAGTCTCTTTATTTAGAATGAAAACTATACATTTTTAAAACTATGATTATTCAGGGGCACCTGGGTGCCTCAGTTGGTTAAGCATCTGACTTCGGCTCAGGTCATGATCTTGCCATTCATGAGTTCGAGCCCCGTGTCCAGCTCTGTGCTGACAGCTCAGAGCCTGGAACCTGCTTTGGATTCTGTATCTCTCTCTCTCTCTCTCTCTCTCTCTCTCTCTCTCTCTCTGTCTCTCCCTTGCTCATACTCTCTCTCTCAAAAATAAGTAAACATTAAAAAAAAACAACTATGATTATTCAGATAGGTCATGTGTTATGTTGTCCTACTTATGGCAAGGTTATATTTGCATGATAGGAGAAGATATGATTCAGTAGGCGGACAGGGAAAGATTAGGGCCTGAGGTCCCTGGGTGGGGAAAAACACCTATTTTGTAACAATGCTGAGAGTATCTGACCATAGCAAAGCCCCTAAAGAGTGAGGTTCCTCTTAAGAATGTAACAGATCCCAGCTATTCCCCCTCAGGTTTCCCCTCAGGAATTTGATAAAAGACCTAAGTATGGCCATAGACCACCCCTCATATGAGCCAATCAGGAATGGACAACCTAGCACCTAGAGTTGTCCAGCCAATAAGGGTAGAACTTGGGAAGGAACAAAGAGGAAGGGAAGGGGGAGGGCTGACCAGAAGCTTATAAAACAAGGACCTTTGCCCATAGTCCTTGGGCATTAACTATTGAATGTCCCCTCTCAGTAAAGAGAGTTTTCTTAATATTCTTCCTTTCTAATCTTATACTCTAATAAACTTTTGCCTGCTGTTCATTTTGTGTCCACCTCTTGATTCTTCAAAATGGTGAGACAACAGATCCTGGGTGTTGTGGTAAAAAATCCTGCAACATTTGCAGAGGTTATTAGATGAAGTGATATGGAAAATGTGACTGATATAAAATGGAAAAGAGTAACTGAATAAACCAAATCTTTGCTCTTAGTTTCCAAATCTGAAATGCTGAAATACAAAGCTAAAAAAATTTCAGTTTTACATTTTCCGCATTTCACTGTCCTACCTAATGTGACTCCAATATCCCTTAGCACATGGCTGTGTTTCATACACATGAACTGTCAGGGCCTACATGGAGATGTCCGGTAAATGTCTACAGGTGACAATGCTGTCAGTTACAACTTTTAGGATTAAATTTACTAATATATTCAGGACTGTAAGGATTCCATTCATCATTTATTTAAAAGATGTGGCAGATTTAGAGAAAGCTCTTCTGCAGTTAAAGTGACCAGCCTCTACTCAGGATGTAACTCCAGGACCCAGTGATATCATTATACATTTTCAGAGAAGGATTTTAAAGCTGTCTTTGCTGTTTCAGAATTCTGAAGTAAATACTCAGAGACACATCTCATTTTAAGCCCCTGCCCCCCGCCCCCGTCTCCCCAGACCTTGTTTAGAATCTATCAATTGGGGATGTTTAAGGGCATCCATCTAAGCTACTAGCTCTCACAATTGCAGTGCTTTATAGAAATGCAGACAACTGACACCATCGCAAGAGACCACAAAGAATCTGCCCAAGGTGAGTCTGATGTGAGTAATTCATGCTGAAACAAACATCAATCTAGACTCTTTATAATTCCCTCTAATCACCTGGGCAATTTAAAAAAAATCATAATAATGCTACTATCCACCCCAAAGATTCCAAATTAATCAGCTCATGGAGCACCCTCCTATCATCTTCTTAAAAGCACCTAAGGTGGTTCTAAAAGGCAGTGAAGGTTGAGAATAGTTTCCCTAAATGTCCATGCCTACTGACAGCCAGCACTATCTTTCTGGAAAGAATTTTGTTGCCTAAAACCCAGCAACATCTGTCTCTGTGGAATTAACACACTTAATTGGGTAGGTGCTTAAATAATGAAAGACAACTTCATGGAAAGAGGCTGGTGAGGTGTCAGGGGCCCCTTGAGAAAGTAGCCTCGAGAAACCAGCCTTCACTATCACAAATTAAACCCTGGGGAACTACTGTGACTGTTGTCCTTGATCTAAACACAACTCTACTGTCTTCTGCCACCAATGAATGATCCTAGGCCTGTTAACTTCACCCCTGGCCTTCCAACTTTCTATTACCTTTGTCTCCAGGCCTTCTTCTTTGCACAAATCCAGGAGGACCATTAAATTATGTAGTGCCAGAAGTTCTGCTCAGGCAGGGGGCATTTTTGGTTTGCTTGTTTGTTGGTTTTTTTAACCTATCCTAGTCCTTTCAGTCTTTTACCTAGAAATTCTAAGCTCTTTAGCAGGTGTCCCACAGGCTACTGAGCCCATCTTATCTGAGTCCACCAGGGGAAGGAAGGCTGGCCTGTCTCTGCTCCTTCCTCTAACTTTTCTTGGCGTACCATAAATGAGGTCATCACTCCTCTGCTCCTAAACGAGTAGTAATATCTCTAACCTTGTCCCTTTTACTTCGACTTCTCTTCCAACCTACATCTTTTGCATTAGCCAAACTTATTAAAATACTGCCTTTTATTATATCTCCAGCTTTCTCAAAAATCACTGAGGGCCTGTTTAAGTATGTATGCTAAAGTCACACTCTCTTTGTAGCCTAAGAGTTGATCCTCCTTTTATGGAGATTCATTCTGTTCTTCCAACCAAGACTTTCCTGAAAGAACTGTGTGGTTCCAATACACCCTCACTCCTACTGTCCACTGGAAGCACTGAGGTTCACTTTCCTTGTTCACATGCTTGCCCCTGAAGCACATTCTTTCCCTTGTGCCTGATAGGAGTGTTATTAACCCTTCGAGGCTCTAGTCATGGTTCACCTGCTCCATAACACCTCTGAACCCATTTGTCCACAGTGACTTTTTAAGTCCCATAACACTTGTTTTCTTACCATTTATTTGGCTTATAATACTGTATTCTGTGTTCAGTTTTCTGGACTTGGTCCTAGTGATTTGCCTGATCCACTGTTTTGCTTACACTAACATATACTGAGGAAATAATTTCTAACTGATTAATTGGCAAAGACTATATAAAAGTGAAGCCAAATGAAGTTCTGGGGAAAATTCTAGTTAAAGCTAAAGGAAAATGTTATGGCTGTAGGATAATTTATATCTGATATTATTCAACCCCCAAATGGAGCATCTATCTAGGAAAAGCATTTTTCTAAACAAAGGGAACCGACCTCATGCAATGACGTCTCCTCTCTCTCTCCCCACACTGGGCCCAATGAGAGGTCTGAGTTCAAACACACAAAAAGTGCTTTGAAATGTCACTTGTTCACATCTGAGAAAATACTGCTTTCTTTGCCCCCTACCAGGGTAATCAACTGTAATTTCAAATCAGTATCTTGCCTCACCACAGATTGCTTTGTACATCCAGTCTTCTTCTTGTTCTTTTTCTGCCTCATTACTTATCTCCTTCACCTACTGATATTAGTTGCTCCAGATACTTAATGCAATTTTCCTGACAGTGTAAAGTATATTCAGCTCCTTGACAGTCAGATTTGAGTTTTCCAGCATGTTACAGAAAACACTTCTTTTCTGGCTATTTGTTCTAGAATTTCAAATACATTATTAAACTTAGGAAATAGGAACTTATCTTCATATTGAGGTGGGGATGCTGCTCTAAATGAAAAGAGTTCTGCTGATCCCCATGCAGTCATTTCAAGATGAATGAGTATCTAACTCAAACATTTTAGGACATAGTGGGAAGAAGTCAAAAGAAGGATTATCTTTTGCTAGATTGATAGTCTGCTTTTGCATTATTTACTATTTACTATCATGTGTGAAAACACTGCCTTTCTTTCTTTGAAAAAAATTCTCATCCATTTCTTAAGATTTATTATGGCGTTGGACTAATTTGGCATTTTCTTAGTACTGACTTTGTCTTTCCTGGGTAAGTTCTTTTTCCTTCATATAACCAAATCCTACCTGTCAAATGAGATCAGCTCAGTCCTGCCTCCTTCATGAAGCTTTCCCTGCCTACTCCATCTTTCACTCATTTTTACCTTATCACAACTTCTATAGTTATTATGAGGCTTCTCTGAATCCCAGGATTTAACATTTGATCATGCTGCCTTGTTTTCTGCCATATACTTTATGCCCGGTTGTCCACCTGAACTATTTTTTGCTTAGCCAATCGTCAGTCACAATTCTATCAAATCAGTATCTGTTTTTGTGCATTGGTACATAGCCCTATAGTTATACTAAACTAGCATTATTATGCTTTATATTTATTTCATGCCCCCCCAACTAAATAATAAGCTCATTGAAGGCAATAGTTCCTTCTTAAATGTCTCCTCAATCTTACTGGTTTTTCGCTCCCTCCACTGCTCTACCTTCATCTAGACTACATCATCTCTCATTATGAGAATCATAACACCCTACCAGAACCATAACACCAGAAGGTCTGCCTTTATCTGTCTCCTATATTCTCTCCATCTTATCTCTTGAGGAAAATTCAGAAACAAATTTGAGTCTATTCCCTCTCTGTTTAAAACACTTGATGGAAAACATGAATGAACCTTGAATACATCCTGAGTGAAATAAATCAGACATAAAAGGACAAACATTGTATCATCTACTTATATGAGGAATTTAAGGTAGGAAATTTCATAAAGACAGAAGTAGAATGGAGGCTATCAGGGATGAGGGAAAGAGGGAATGGAGAGTTACTATTTAATGGATACAGAGTTTCTATTTGGCATGATGAACAAAGTTCTGGAAATGGATAGTGTTGATTGAACAACATTGTGAATGCACTTAATGCTACTGGAATATACACTTAAAAGTAATTAAAATGGAAATTTTATATACTTTATAACAATGTAAGTTTATTAATTAATTTATTCATTAACAATGACCACAATAACAAAAACCTCAGAGGTCTTACAAAACTTTTAGGATAAAGATCATAGCCTTGCTCTAGCCTCAAACCCTGGATGGACTGAGCTCTATGTATCTCTGCAGTCACCCTCCATCTCTATACTAAACACTCTATGGATTGCTTCTGGTCTATCAAATATGCCTTGCTCGTTCCATCAAAGAAGCTTCCCACATAATTCTCCCTGTTTCTTTAACATTTCAAACAGCTCTGCTTTGAACACTACTGGCTCTATGACAGCCAGCACAAATCCCAGTTCCATTAGTACTACCTCAAAGAAATCTTTCCTGAGTATCTAGATGGGTGCTCTTCGAGGACCATGTCATTTCCCTTTGTAGTCCTGGTCACAGCTGTAACCAGTACCAGTACCAATGGGTACTGACTGGTTTGTCCCCTAGATTGCAAGTGTCAAAGAATGGCAGAAACATCTCTGATATTGCTTACAGTGTAGTGTCTGTCATATGGTAGAAAGTCATGAAATATATACTAAATGAGTGAAACCAAAAATTTTATCATGTGCTCCCTTTTCTCTCTGTGGAAGATCTAGCTCTTGTTGGTATGACAGCAAGCAGGTCACTTTTACTGGATCTTACTTTTCAAAATGTAAAAGAAGGAATATAGAACAAAAATTTTCTTCTAACTCTAAAAAGTGAGATATAGAACTGTTTTATTGGGGGCAGAGTCTGCTTCTTGATCTCATAGGCAAAAGCTATGAAAAGAAGAAAGGGCATTCCCAGCAACTTGTCCACAACCAAAAGTTTGTTTACAAGGCACAGTGCTCTCAACAGCCATAATCGTAAAGTGTTAACAATGGCTACAGCAAAGCATAACACACACATATTGTTTACTTCTTACAAGGAACTCTTTTAGTCGTCATGACAATGTTGTCACGTTATTGCCACTAGTAATTAGCAGAGTTGAGATTTAAATCCACTAGCTTAGATCTAAGTCTGGAGGGGGAAAAAAAACATTTATCTATATATCTCTTTCCATTCAACAATGTTTTGGCATATATGAAAAGAATACATAAAATAAGGCAAATGTGTTTTGAGAATGTTTTCTAACTCACCATGTAATTCCATTGCATTTTAAAAAAGAATTATCGCTTATCTAACTCAATTATGAATTAATCCATTGTTCAGAAATAAATATTTAAAAATGTATTAAGCATTTAATATGTGCCTAGCAACCGTGGGATTGGAAAAAGGCATATACCTAGTCTCTAACTTCAGTGAGCTTATAAAATAGAGTTGGACAAATTGGATTCTCACATATGAAACAATTAGAACGTGCCACAATATACTGTAATGGATGACCAAATGCTGTATGCAAGGCAGCATATATAGAAGGCTTGCAAACACAATGTATACTCTTAATTTTAAAACTTTGCCTGTGTATAATACCATGTTACCTCTGCAACATGGATACATTTCTCTGTCCTTATCTCAGTAAAGCTGCACAAGTACTCATGCCAAAACTTAATTTTTAAATCCGTAATGAAATGCACTCAACAAATATAAGATATTGCCAGTATCACACTATTTGCGGACTGGCAAATCCACTGTGGCAGTTCTATTTTATACATCCACATTTTGAATTTTGATATCCATTCTTGTATTTCCCAAGATCAGGAAGCGGGTGGCAAGACCTTTTCCACATTTCTGAAATAAAGTCATCCACAATTAAAATGGTTTACTGGAAACAGATGGACTTCCCGCAGAGATTAACCCAATTATCTTTGGTTTAAGAGCCAGAAAAAGCCATAAGACCATTATCTTACAAGACAAGAATTTTATCGTGATGCCAATCTCATTACATGAGTGAATGGAGGTGTTTAGTGATAGTTTTCCTGCATAAATATTCTTAATAGATTTAGTTTTTCAAACTCTTGGCTACTCGTTATTTTCAAATGAAAGAGCTTGACAGATGAATGGTGTTGTGCATTACAGAAGGCCAGAGACTCTACAACATGTAGTTCCCTCTGCAAAAATAAGGGAACTACCCTCAGACAGAAGGGAGAGCTTCACTTTTACACCCTCTTAAAAATGTTCAAACTTGTGTTACCAATATTTCTCTTAGCAACAAAGCCCACAGAGTTCAGATATTTTATAAATATTTTTTGTATTCATAAAACACAAGTATTTTAACATTAATAGGCCAATACTAATACTATTTGAAGCTTTGAGGTGTATCCAATTAAAAAAAAAATTCCCTTAAGGAAAGTTACAATTTTTGCTCCCATTTTTTTGGAGGGGGAGAGGTGGTTGCCAGTTGTTAAAAATGAAAGCTTAGGCTCATTAAGAGTACTCTTTTTGTTTATCTTCATATATTCAATAAATATGCATTTTGTACGTCTGATCAAGCATATATGAGACAGGAGAAAAAGCCTTTGTTTCACATCAAAAAGGAGAATTGATTTGTCCATAATATAACAGGATGAGATGGCCAAGCATAAAACAGAAGCAACTCTTCATCTAACATTGATCCTTCGACAGGGGAAAAAGAATGCGCTGTCCCTTTAAGAACTAAGACAGGTATGAGTTTTTGTACCATCAAGCTGCTGATTTCTAGTTGTGACAGCACTACAACAGGCAGAATTTCAATGTTAGTATTTCTAAAACTGATGCCATTAATACCAACTACATAGAGTTTTAGAAGTACCAAATAGATAATGACTAAATATTTTACAAACTATAAAATGATACTGTGAATTGTTGATGTTGTTGGAGTGATAGCTAATACTCTCCCTCCCCTCACTCAGGGCTGGTTTATCCACTGGATATAGTAGGCACAGTGCCTAAGGTAGATGACACTTTTAGGAGCCAGGAAAATGTATAATTGCTATTTATTTTAAATCAGAAGAAAAGTAATTATAACAATACTAAATAATAAATGAATCTATCCTAGATTAGTATATTAATATTACACCAACAGAGTCAATAAATACAATGTATATTGTTGGTTGACTGTTTTTATTTTTGTTTTTGTTTTTTTTTATAAAGTGGAGGAAGAGGCCCACAAAGGCAGAAGTACTTAGGGCACGTAAAAGGGTAAACCTCTCCTCACTCTATTTGAAAATAATTTACATATTTGGAGCAGTCTTACTTCTGAACCTCTCAGAATTGCACATTTCTTTCAGCCTGGGATGGAGAAGAGTCAGATGTGAAAATTCTACATTCACACCTGGAGCAAGGGCAGAAACACACACCAGCTTCTTCGGAAACATAGGTAAGAATTCTCCCTGAGATGGTCTGATGGTTCTTGTCTCTAAAAGTTAAACCAAAAGCATAATTCATTCATTCTTTTTTGAATCATGTAACCTTCTTGGAAACACTTGGCCTTTCCTGGCCGAGGATTCTCCATTTGCTTGTTTGTTTGAAATTTACAATGGGGACTAGATAGTTAATGACAGTTTGGTTCTGATTGCTTTTTGTTTCCACCTTGGTTTCACTGGAGCTTTGTAATGAGTCTGTGACTGTCTGCTATCCATCCATCTATTTATCTCTCTTCTCTCTTATGCTGTCTCTTGATATTGATCAATTTATCTACCTATCCTTACACACCCATCTATCTTTAACTATTTTATATTCCTGATTTAATGTAGATCAATAGGTAATAAATAATATAAGAAATATTGCACAATACCATTTATAGATATGTTTTCTAAAAAAACCCAAATAACACCCTAAAAATTTAACAGATGTGTACATTTTTTTGATTATAGATGAAATGAAAAAAATTGGGTAATTATGGAGGAGATGAAAAGGGTATAGAAGAAACATGAAAAAATCAAAATATAACAAGATCATGTTCTAGCATTCATACACCATAAATAAATGAACATAGTATAATAAGTTTCAGTATCTCTACTGGGTCTTGAGAATAATAAGAAAGAAAGAGATAGTGTTGTGAGTCAGAATGGGTAAGGATTGCTTGAGAGAGAATGCAGAATTTGAATTATGTCTGGAAGGAGAACTGCAATATGTGGGCATAAAAGGAGGAACAGGATATGATTCATGAAAGGGAAGACCAGAGCAAAATCTGAGGGGTGGGTCAGTGTAAAGAAAGTTCGGGGGCAGTTACTAAATGTATTGCCATTCCAAGTATGAAAATGGAGCCCCAGGTACACTGTGGACAGTGAGAGTGGCATTAGAAAGGGCTTGTCATCATTGTGAAACCATAGGGCCTTTTCAAATAGAGCTTTGGTGGACAGACACATAGATAATGGGGATGTTAAAATGGGCCATGTCTCTTTTCTGAAGAAAAAGGAAAAAAAATCTGCAATCCTTCCTCTCCTCTTGCTATAACAATTCGGAGAAAGAAAAGAAGTCTATCATTCAACTGATTCCAGGGAAAAAGACAGGCAAGGTCGTGTCCTCTCACACAGAGAGATACAGCTGCGGAGAGACCTGGCCTGTGATCTGCTCCCCATTAGGGTGGTGTGGCTTCTCTTAATAGGGCCCAGATCGTTTTTCAAGTAGCAAATCCGTCCAGCAGAAGGCGGTGAGCTATTGTTATCATTTATTCTGATCCATGGAACCCAGTTGATAAAAAGGTTAGAAATGCCACCTCCAGACATGTACTACATCAGATGTGCTTAAAACTGCAATTCAGACGGAGCTCCAAATAGTTTCTGCCTCTCCTGTCATCTCTTGGGCAGGAATAATAACCTACAATAACAGCAGCCTTTTTTGCTTCTAGGTTAGTACTAAAGGAATGAATATAATTTACAACCTATTTAGAAACACACATATCTACATACAACAGCAATACAATAGGATATCTGTAAAAATATTGAACTGATCAATATGAGTTAATACAGGATATTATGAGAAATGAAATAATCAGGAAGCAGTAAGAAAGAATAGATTTTTATTTAAATTTCCCAGATCATATGTTTTATTTTCATCCTCTCATATCTTTTTTCTTTAAAACACTCACACTGACCTTTCCTAAACTTTAAATTATTAACTGATTAGATATATATTCCACTGTACACAATTGATATATTTTCTAGGTTTAATTAGTATATTCTAGTTTATATATGCATTCCCTTTTTCCAAAACATTCCCTAAACACAAGAACTTGTTCTATAAATTATCTTTATTATGATGCCTAGAGATAGGAGAAGACGAAAATTGAGGCTTACATAATATATTTCTCTACAATATCACATATTCATTTCATAAGAATTTATTGCTAATCCATAATGTTGTCTGGGTCCATTTAGCGTGAATGTTATGTTAAATTCTGCACTAGCTTTTCATTCCTTGAAGAACATATACTCCAATGGCTGACACCAGACTAATAAAGTAGAAAAGAACTATATAAGAGAGCAGGCAATAGACTGAAGGCTTATGAAAACACACACAACCACCTGATTAACAAGAAAGCAACCAATATAATCAGATTGCCCAGATAACTGCCGCTTTCTGCTTGGTATTGTTTCTCCACAAAATGTCAATAAAAAAGAAGCTGACAAAAGAAAAGAAATACAGAAATAAAAGAAAAGAGAAATAATGTTCTACTGCGAGCACACAGATTGCCCAATCTTGGACACTTTCTCTATTTCTGCAGAGATGTGAACTGGATGTTACAAAGACTAATCCTCAATCTCAAAGGGGTCTTTAATCAACTAGGATTCAGTTACATGAGGCAGATTGGTCAACCAAGGCCTCACAATGAAATCAGGTTCTTTAGGGAAAAATATACAAAACAATAGTTGAAGTAGTTTAAACAAAGAATACAAGCCCTAAACAAATGAAAAAAAAATATATATATATATATGTATGTATATAAAGAAAACAAGGGCAGCCAGCAAGTAAAAACACTGAAAATAATAAATAGGTGGAAACAGATACTCACTCATATATACAAGAACTGGATGCTTCCCTGTGATCGCTCCCTAACTCTGAAGAATTCTCTTTCTCAGGAGCTGGGTCCTGCTAATATACCCTAAGGAATTTTCTGGAACAGAAGCTTCCGTGTTTCTGACTCCATAATTTTGTTGGTGATGGTGGTAGTGGTAGATGGTCTGGTTTATGTTTTGTTTGCTGTTGCTTGTTGTTCTCGTTTTTAATTTTTATTTTATACCTGGCTGTCATAATTCTGTGTGGCTGGATTATACCCCCAGAATGTTAAAGGCTAGAACTCCCAACATGGAATTGATGTTGGAAGCTGAGGAGCTTTCAGATGCCAGTTGATATAATACATGAAGGTTTTCTTAGCTTTCAAAGGAAGTCAGTCAGTTCCTATACTATTCTGATTTACCTCTACTGGTATCTGGTAGAATAACATAATACTATTCCAGTTAGGCTACATATAAGATTTGATCACTTAACTATGGTAAAACACTGTGAATGCAAACTAGGAACCTATTATGATAGGTTTGTATTGGGTGGGTAGCCATAGTACATACCCAATGGTATAATGAGAATATTTGATATTGTTTTTCTTTTTGTGGGTGTTGACGGAAACATACAAGAGATAGTAAATTCAAGGCTTGGGCCCGAGCAACTTGGAGAAAGCCAGCAACATGGATAGAGTAAAATTGAGAAGAGCTAACATGTTAAGAATATAAGCAATTCTATTTTAAGTTGATAGCAAACTGAGAGATACAAAAATAAATTGGGAATGAAGCTTAAGAAATTACAATGGGAATGTAAATTTCAAAGAAAATTTAGAAAAAAAGTATGAAGAAAGTTAATTTTGATCAGATATGTGAAAGAAGCAGCTTGAAAGTTATATAAAACATATATATGTTCTCTTACAGTCAAAAGTGAATCAGGCTTAGTAAGCCTGATTGGGAGACACAGTATCCTTCAGTATAAACTTTTCCTTCATCAAATCCTTCACTGAATCAAAACTGAAGTAGAGTCCTGGAGAGAAGACCTAGTCAGTAAGGAGATGAAAGTAAGAAGAGAGCCTTCATGGTCTCAGATGTGATTATTTTTCTGTAGGAAAACCTAGTAATGCCTAAACCATCAGCAAAAGTTAGAAACTAAAGACATCAAATAACATATTTTCCACTTTGTTAGATGCAGAGGACAGAGAGAGAGGGGAGCCTTGTAAATGGCTATGAAATAAATTAAAACTTTTTTATATTTCAGATATATATATATATTTTTTAATTCACAGGACTAGTTACATCATATTAGTCAATGTTTTCCATAGAAAGTGAGACACATAGTCCTGGGGTCAGAAGGAAGTGTCAGAATAAATATTTCTAAGTTAGATTCTTGGGTTTACCAATGACACCTTCTACTTCCTTGGAAAAGCCATGTAGATGGCTGGCCTCCATTTGTGACAAAGTAATAAGCACAATAATACATACTTAGAAAACTCTCATGAGTGTTTGAAGAACTAATTAGCTAATATTTGCCAAGTACTTTGAAGATGGGAAGTGCTAAATAGTATTACTATGTCATGCTTGCTGAAGACTAATGAGCTCAGGGGGAGATGGTCCCACCAAATACAAGCTTTCTGGAAAAAGCATAGCCTCCTTCTTCCTCCCCAAGTAGGAAATGAGAATAACATGCATAAATAATGTCATCAACCACCTGAAACATGGTAGGTGCCCCTAAAATTGTAGCAATTATCACCATCACCATCAGTGTCCTCATCACCCTTGCTCTGCAATCAGTGTCCTACTGATGCTGGAATTTGTTTGAATCCAGCTGTTGAAATAATCAATAAGGTATGCAAGAAAAAGAGCAATATTTTTCTTTAAAACAGAAACAGTCTTAAATAAATCAACTTGTTTTATCTCAATAATGCTTACTAAATTCATTGTTTTATACACTTAGAACCCAGAGTTTTGACTAATAGGGGTAATTGACCTCTATGTTGGTAACCTACAGATACAGCCTGTGGTATATTTTATTCTATAATCCATACCATTTTTGGTAAGTTTTTGAAGTATTTTAGGAATCAGTTCTATAATGCTATTTTTCATCACTTTAGAAGAGTATGGCCTGAATTCAATTCAAATCAATTGTACAAAGTGAAGAAACACAGATTACTGATGCTGGGAGATTCCTCACATCCAGACTGTTAGCCCCTCTGCAGACACATGACTGATCAAATCATGCATTACGCTGATTACTGACCACAGATTTCTTAAATCTCTTACAGTCTGGCTCCCTTCTCCCCCACTATTTAAGACACACACTGTTGTTGCTGTTGTTGTTGTTGTTGTTGTTGTTGTTGTTGTTGTTGTTGTTTGAAGCTTACAATACCCTTAGGTATAAAATCCATTTTTCTCTTTTCTCCAATTTGCCATCATTTTCAATTTTCCTGTGCCATTAAACACCTATCAGTTTATATATTTTTTTAATTTCTTTCTCTGATAAATTTATTTCTTGTTCCTATCCCCCCTTTCTTTCTCTGTTTCTTCCTATGCTTTAATATACACATTTCCTAAAGATCTGTCCCTGTTGCATTTTTTGTCCTTCTACACTGACTATATGAAAAATATAACCCATTCTTATAAATTTGAAATCACCTCCTTGAGAAATGCTACAACTGTAAGTTATCTCTTGAACTACATTTCTACATTTCTAATAATCCATAAGAACTCTTTATCTAGGATACTTTGCAGACTTTTTCAATTCAATACTTTTAAGAGTGAATATATAATTTTAACTGCAAACTCTTTCTTGCTTGCACATTCCCTTTCTATATAATGCCCCAATACCCCTTCCAGGATCTTAGATTTAAACTCTCATCTTTGTATAACTTTGATGTTTTCTTTCTCCTTATCTACAACATGGACTTTGTTTCCAATTCAATATGTTCAACCGTCCTAAAACATTTCCCATTCATTTTGTTTTCCATTCTAACTGCCTGAGTAACATTCATTATCTCTTTTTCACTTGTGCCCTTTTAGTGGTTTCCTGACTGGTAAACCTACGTCCATCCAATCACTGTCCAGTTGTGTTCATCTTATGTTTTTGTCCCATATTAATCTTCCTCAACAGGGAACTTTAACTGTGTTGTTCCCTCTGGCTCAAAAATCCTATGGGCTTCTATTATCTTTGTGCTTACCTTGCCCTCCACATATCCTTTGCTCTAGCCAAACTAAACTCTTTTTTAGGTCCAGGTTTGTGGCCATTCTGTGCCTTTCTCTTGGTGTTCTACCTCCTTAGATTTTTCTATCCTCTTCTCTCTACTTCTCAATTCTTATTCATTCTTCAAGGTCCTGTTCAAGAGCCACCCTCTCTGAAAGTCTACCATATCTACTCATTGGGAAATAGTAGCTGGGTACTTCTTCTAAAAAACCTTCTAGGTAGCTTTGGCTAGTCTAATGTAAATAACACAGTAGTAAATGTCCTTTGTCTTTTTTCTTTTTTTTTTTTCTGGATTTTTTTTCTCCCAAAAGCATGGACTGCATGTACCTCACATCAGTTGCAGTTGTATAATTCAAATGCAGATCTCGGTTTTGGTTGGAATTATTAAGTATAGACTTTTAACCTTATTTACAGCTAGGTTTTGAAATTTAGATATACCTAGCTTAACCAAAAAGAGGGTGTTCTCTTGAATACACGTGGAGGCCAAATCCCCAGAGAGCAATGCATATTTGTTTGATTATACTTGTTCTCTCTGTGGATGTATCTTTCCCAGTGTTCTTGGCAAGACAGTGATAACAGTAGTGGTGGCAATGGTATGGAGGGGAAGAGAAAAGAATAGGAGTGAGATGTCAGGTTATTCAGTTCGAGGTAAACTTCTTTTCTCTTCTTGGCCTTCTGCAATTTAGTATCATCCTAAAGTAACTAATATCCCCAGCATTTATCTAGAGGTTCTGTTGTTATTTCTTGATAACGTCAAGTGCAAGCATGTGGTAATGGGAAAAGACATGACCAGTGTAGATTAAATCTTCAATAACTAATTGCCAAATAAATGAACAAGCTTCCCCATTTATTTTTCACTGTGGTTAGGACAAAAGCAAATAGAACCTGGAAAATGACACTGCATTACCATTAACTTACTCAGCTAATTACCCCCCAAACATCTATTGTTTTAGATGTGGTCTCCTTTTGGGAAGATGTCAATGTATCTTGATTTCCAACTATCAATTCTTCTAATACACTTTTTCTTGGTTTCTCATTTGTCCTGACCATCAGAGGCTCTTTCCCTTCTTTACTTGGCATGGTAGGCTCTCTTACCTTAGGGACTTTGCAAATCATAAGTTAGTTTTGTGCCATGATCCTCTTTACCCTAGAGTAACTCATTCCTCCATAGGACATCAAGATGTGTAACTCAATAAATTGTCTTTATATGTCTCTATATATGATATATATATATATATATAAACATATATATGTGTGTATATATGTACATGTGTATACATGTATATGTGTGTGTATTTTTTCTCTCTATTCTGGAAAAATTATTGGCTTATTAAAATTTCACAAAATTCTGGGTTTGAAATATCTCAGGCAGAGTGGGTCAGTGGGTAGGTGGTTTCTTCCACCACTATTAGAAGGGCAGCCTACCACACAGATGATAAGCTGAATTTTGAAGGCCACTGAGCAGTCAGTATTTGTTCAATTTATCATAATCATAAAAACACCTAGGTCCAATGATCATATAAGTCATCCACAGAATCTGGTGGGGGAACACATGCTTCTCTCATCATTTGGAGGATTTTATCCTGATGTTAAAAGAATTTACAGAACATAAACCAACTCTCTTGTTTTGCAGATGAGGAAACAGAGGGTTTAAGATATAATGTGACTACCTTAAGGCCACACAGCCCTATTGGCAAATCACGAATACAGAACTGGATATTACCTTGACATGCAGGACCGTACTATTCTCAAGTCATTTTATTAAATTTAGAGTAACCAGATAGGATTGGCTGTGGTCATATGATTTCAAATACTAATATCACCAAACTCTTTCTGATCAGGAGAGATGATCTGGGTAATGGTCATGCACCTGGGTCTTTTTTGCACATACTATTAATGACACCTACATTTCCTTACCTCCCTTTCTGCCTGAAGAATTATAAGAAATTGCCCATTCCTAGATCTAATACTCTCCTCTCTAAAGGCTCCCTAGATTCCACTGTTCATCCCTAGTGGTTTCATAGTCTTGCTTGACACCTCTATTGTGATATTATGTCACTGTATCTATTGTACTTGTATTTATTTTACTAATGGACTTTCAAATCCTTGAGGTCAGAGGCCTTGACCATCACATTTATTCATTTCTGCAACCAAATTCTGGCTAGTACAGAGCAACTGCCCAAACTATATTTGCTAAATGAAAGCATAAAAATTAAAACTGTGAATAATTAAAAGAGATTTGTATTACTTTATTCTTCTGCCACATGGTTTGTCTGTTGCACCCATATACATACACTGTTAATCTAAGCCACTAACTGGGAGTTACCAGTGGAAGAGTAAGGTAGAAAAATGTCCATTTTCTTCTCTTATTTTTTTTCTGGTATATTTCTTAGAAGTGGACCAGCATAAATGTTAAGAGGCTAGAGTGACATATCAAGAGATTTGGGTCATATCTTCATTAGCTTTGACAAGTCCTTTGCACTTTGTTTCTCAGTTTTCTGAAGTCTCAAATGGGAATAATGCTAATTTCAAAGATATGTAATGAAGGAGAAATTAGATATTATACATGAAGCTTTTTAAAAATATAAAGAAGCAATGCTCATTAGGTTATTGTTAAGATGACTATGACTGTAATGATAACAATGGTGCTCCAGAAGATTAGGAAAAAAGCATGGATCTGAACCTCTAATGCTACATTTTTATTCAGCAATAAAATTCCTTCAAATGGTTTTATTGAATGCCATTGCCCAAGAACTTCTGGTTTCTTTAGTTATAAGCATCTCAACTACCATTTAGTATATCATCCTGTTTGGGGCGCCTGGGTGGTTCAGCCAGTTTAGCGTCCGACTTTAGCTCAGGTCATGATCTAATAGTAGTTTTTGGGTTTGAGCCCTGTGTTGGGCTCTGTGCTGACAGCTCAGAGCCTGGAGCCTGCTTCAGATTCTGTGTCTCCCTCTGTCTCTGCCACTCCCCTGTTGGTGCTCTGTGCATCTCTCTCTCTCTAAAATGAATAAACATTAATTTTTTAAAAATATTTCATCCTGGGGGCGCCTAGGTGGCGCAGTCATTTAAGCGTCCGACTTCAGCCAGGTCACGATCTCACGGTCGTAAGTTCGAGCCCCACGTCAGGCTCTGGGCTGATGGCTCAGAGCCTGGAGCCTGTTTCCGATCTGTGTCTCCCTCTCTCTCTGCCCCTCCCCTGTTCATGCTCTCTCTCTGTCTCAAAAATAAATAAATAAATAAATAAATAAATTTCATCCTGTTTGATCATTGTCTTTTGAACATGCAGAAGTTGTCATTTTCTACAGCAGACACACTTCGGTAAGAATGTGGGCTCTGAGTAGGGCTGTAAACTCTACATTTATCACTTACTTGGCTATGTAACTATATGTAAGTTAAAAAAAACCACCTCATTAAATCTTAGACACTAATAATCAAAGATGCCTTATAGGATTAAAAAAATGTTTTATGTTTATTTTATTTTTGAGAGAGAGAGAGAGAGAGAAAGAGAGCAAGTGGAGGAGGGGCAAGGAGGGAGACACAAAATCTGAAGCAGGCTCCAGGCTGAGCCTGTCAGTACAGAGTTCAATGTGGGGCTCGAACTCATGAGCCGTTAAGATCATGACATGAACCGAAGTCAGATGTTTAACCGACTGAGCCACCCAGGTGCCCCTACAGGATTTTTTTTAACAGTAAAATGAAATACTGATAGTTTTATATAACATTTGGCACCAAAGTAAATAATTAAAAGAAATAAATAAAAAGTAAAGGATATTATTAGTTATCTACAATCTTATTAGATATCTAAAATCTCTTCTGTCATCTGCCATCATAATAGAAATTTTAATATTATAATTTAACATTTGAATACTTTGAAATACTTGCATAGTGAGGGAAGTACAGTATATGGGAACAGACCCAAGTTCAAATACTGGCTCTCTCTCTTACTAATGTATAAAATGGATGATAATTGAAATACATGCCACACAACATTGTTCAGATAACATAAGCAGCATATGTGAACACTTTGTACAACATCAGCGATATAATAACAACAATGCTGTGATAAATAACAGTAATATTTAACACACATAGTGAGATTTATGACTCTGACTCTATTCTTAACATTGTACATATATTAGCTCATTTATCCTCCACAACAACCCATTTTACAATAGAAGAACTCAGGTACTGGGAGGTTTAGTGATTTGCCTTGAGTTTCACAGCCAGCAAATGGGGGATCCACATTCAAAGCCAGGTCCTTAGACCCCAGAATCCATGCAGGTAATGAACACTATTCTCCCAATAAATGATAGTGGTCACTGGGCTGAATCTTCTGCAATATTCAAATATTCACAGGAGGGCAAGCACCAGCCTAGTTCCTAGGGTAAAGCATTCTAGAGGGTCCCTTATCAGTAAGTATTAGATGGACCTGAAGTAGAGGGCTGCCCAAATGCTCCAGACTCAGGGAGAGATGAAATGGGGGGGGGGTATAAGAACCCAACAGTTAACTTTGACTCTATTCTAATTTCCCTCACTCTTTACCACTACTTACCCCACAGGTTGGGAAGTAAGTGAGAGCCTTTCAGACTGGGAAAAAATTATTCTTCTTATAGAACTGGACTAAGAAGCCATGCATCAGGGCCCAAGCAGCCTGGGAAGGCCTTGGCCTTGACTACACCCCTGAGATGTGGTCCTAGGGACAGTGGAAGCACACTATAGCCACAGATTCTTGCCTTCTCCACTTGTCCAGACTCTAAAAGTTTGTGGAAGAGAAGTGGAGGGATTTGGGAAAAAAAGGCTAGAGTAGGATGGTGGCCACAGACCATTTGGAATAGAACATTCTCTGCTGCAGTATTTGTTGCTTTTGTGTTCCCCTATTCCTGTAACTGAAATATTGTTCCTACAATGAAGAGTCCAGGGCAGGGTGCTCTGCCAACTGAATGTGCAGTGTAGGAGAGAATAGTGGGCTTTATCCCAGCATGAGCCCAGGCGACCCTGCAGGGTGGAGGTCCACAGGCCCCCTGCTGCAGAGTCCAGCGCCTTGGCCATGGTCTTTGGTTTGCTCCAGAGAAGCAGGGAGTATTGAGGTGGCTTTGATAATAGGCTGCCCACGGAGAAGTACAAACACTGGTCTCCATGATTAATATAGATTTTCAAAATACTCCGTTCTTGAGGGAAAACACATTACTAGTGGTAGGAGCAGCCAGAGGAATAATAAACTATTTAATTTGAGTTTGCTTTTAGGTTCAAAGCCTGTGCACTAACACAGTGTGTTCTTACTGATATCTCTTGCTCAGGTTTTCACTTCTTTAGTGGTAACCTGCTATTCAGTCTATTAAATCTCCTTCCGAAATCCCCAAACTCATTCGAGGCCTCCATCACTTTCTCCCTCCCCCCTCCTGTCATCAAATCTACCTTTTTAAAGCCCCTTTTCTTCCATTTGTTCTCTAAACAAAACTCTGCAGCCGCTGCCACACTTCCTTTCCAGATGCTGCTAACAACAAATTATTCCCCATGGGTTTTAGCTAGGATTTCACCCCTGTTCCATTTGGCTCTCAGGACATATTTGTTGAACTCAAAAGCCTTTTAACTGCCTTTTTTTCCCCCTCCTCGGGAAAACTCATAACAACACACTGTTTCTCTCCCCAGAGCAACTGACAGGCCCCAGAAATAATGAAACATGGAAAAATAATCTATCAAGAAAGCTTTGATAGTTGACCTATTTGGTCACTGTCTTTAACAACAACTTCATATTATTTTTCTTTTCTACATTTGTTTCATTTAAAGATCTATGTTTATATTCATCTGATTAATAATGATAGGACACCATCTGATCAATAATGAATATAAGTGATCCTGAACTTAACTTCAACTGAATATTTATTTACATTTAAAAAAATGTGAATATTGGTTTATGTTTTATAAATCCTGTTTTAACAATTCTGTTTTTTTCCCCCAACATTCTCAATAGATACCTCAATAGATAACTCTACTAAAAGTTTGTTGTTGTTCCTGTTGTTGTTATGATATGTACTCATTTTGTTTTATTTTGCTGTTCGGCATTTTAGGTACAGAACAAAAAGATAAAGCCACAATAAGGAGAAAATGACTTTCTTGAGTAAGCAGTTATTGGAAATAGAGAAGGTGTTGTTCATATTCCCCTTCCATTGTCATAGCTCTGTGCAGCAATTATTACTTTAAGATTTTACTTTCTGATGAAAGCCATAAACATCCTCACTCTCAAAATTTTAGCATTCACATTAATTTGCTTATAATTGTGGGGAGGGCTAAAGCACAAAACCAACTGGAGTATAATATGGATCTATGGCCACTGGCTTAAGGATTCTGATATAGCCAGATATGATCCCTGCTAAGTGACAAATTCAGGGTCTGAGGTCAACATAGTCAGATGCTTGGCTTTTTCTCTAGGGTTAGAACATTCAGTCATATATGCATGTATATGGGAAATAACAGTATGATTGTATCTTAAAGAATATTTAAATAAATTATCTATAACTTAAGGCCCACAGATTTCAAGATACAATATGTTGTTGACCTCAGTAGGATGCCACACAAAGACTGAAAGAAGATTAAGAATGAGAATTGAATGTTGTATTCTATATTCTTCCTTTCTTTCTCTTTAATGCAAGCCCCTGGGAAAAAAAAAAAAAAAAAAAACAGCTGTGACCTCCATGGCCATTGTTGGCTATTATTTCCATTGAGCCTAGAACACAGTTCTCTCACAGCAGGCATTCTGTAAGTGTTGATGAACTCACACAAACTAGGAAAGTAAAATCTGTCAATGACCAAGATAAAACAGGCAAGTTAATTACTAGGAGGGTGAGCTAGAGCCTCCAGTGGTTCAACAGAGCAGAAACTTGCAAAGGGAGTCCCTGATTGCTTTAAGGACTGTTAGCCTTTGCCCCTTAATTTGGGTCACATGGAAGCAAAAATAAGGTAGGTGCTCAGCTTGGACACTGACACACTGACTGAAATTTATCTCAATAATCTCTTTCTAATGTGAGAGATCAGATTTTCCTATAAGATTCTGCATCTTGTTACATATTAATTATTACTTATTCTAATGACTTCCAGCACCAGGAAGTTATAATCAATAACAACAACAAAAACAACTTTAAAAACATTAAAATGCCTTAAAGTATCTTAAGACATCTCCCTCATTGGAAGCATTCAAATAGAGCATGAAAGCCTTATTAGGGATGAATAGAAGTCTCTGGTATAATGTGGAGTTAAGTAACCTGCAAAATCTCTTCAAAATGAAATCCCCCAATTCTATAAACCCCAGCTAGTCCAACCTGAGATATGAATGTCCTATGATATGATTCACCACTCCTTGTAGCCAGTACAATGGAAATATGTAACCTTCAAAAGTTCTTTCACCTCTTTTTTCTACTTAATTCCCTTACTCTTAAGAAAATGGCCTAGAAAACAAGGAACAAGCAAGGTTTTATGAAGAAATAAGAGACAAATGGAAATATCTGGATTATGAACTCAAAACTTGTTTAATGAACAAATGATTTTACAAACATAAAGTAAATACGAGGACAATAGTTTGATACCAAGAGATGCAGATGATATTAATGTGTTAAGAATCAGGAGTCCCTAAAAATACACACTAGAACCTTGGTTTTTGAGCATAATCCGTTGTGGAAACATGCTTGTAATCCAAAGCACTTGTAATACAAAGCAAATTTCCCCATAAGAAATAACACAAACCCAGATGATTCATTCCACAACCCAAAAATGCTCATATAAAATGATTATAATACTGGAATATAACAAAAAATAATAAAGAAAATATGAAATATAAAGAAAAATAAACAAATTAACCTGCACTTGCCTTTGAAAGCCTTCGTGGCTGGTGTGAAGAAGATAAGAGAGAGGTGGCTTATTGTGTAGGATGACTTTCACTATCACTAACGGAATCACTGCTTTCTATTGGTTCCATGGAATATTTTTCTTTTCATGCAACTTCAACAAAGAACCCATCCAATGACACTTGCTTTTGCCTCTTTTTGAGGATTTTGTGGAAATGTGACATTGTGTTGTTCTTAAACAGATTCATTGCTTGCACTGCTACAGCCTTATTCAGGTGGTGCTTTTCTACAAAATGTTGCACTGTTTCCTACATTTTACACACCTCTCTAATCTCATTTGAAGTGAGGGATTCCTCTGCCTTTTTCTCCTCCTCTTCTGAAGCCCAGATCTCCTCCATAACCTCTTGCTGTTGCTCTCAATGCAGATCCATCAGTTCGTCGATGGTTAGCTCCCGGCCATGTTCCCGCATGTCCAAAAATGCAATCAGGCTATAGTTTTCTCCAAGCAGAATTGAGGGTTGTCTTGGTGACCCCATCCCAGGCTTTATTGATGATCCTGAGGCAGGTCACAATGTAGAAATGATTTTTCCAAAATTCTCAGAGGATAAGGTTTCTCCTTCAGTCACCTCAAAGCATCAATGAAATAGTGCTTTGATGCAAAGCTTTTTAAAGTTCGAAATGACCTGGTGATCCATGGGCTGGAGGATTGGAGTGGTGTTGGGAGGAAGGAACTTGACCTTAATGAACTTGAACTTCTCTGGTAAGTCAGCCTCAACACCTGGAGGATGAACAGGAGCATTATCCATAACCAGCAAGGCTTTGAGTGGCAGATTCTTTTCTAAAAGGTATTTCATCACTGCAGGATGAAAGACCTTGTTGATCCACTCAAAGAACAAGATACGAGTGACCCAAGCCTTGCTGTTGGATCTCCACACAACATTTAACTGGCTGTTCTACACCTTGCATTTCTGGAAGGCTCATGGATTCTCAGAATGATACAGGAGCAGGGACTTGACTTTGAAATCCCTGCTTGCATTAGCATGAAAAAAGAGGGTGAGACAACCTTTCAAGGGCTTGTGCCTGGGTATTGCATTCTCTTCTTCTGTAATGTGGGTCCTCTTTGGCATCTTTTTCAAAAAAGCCCTATCTCATCACAGTTAAAAACTTGTTCTGGAAGGTAACACTCAGAAACCATGAGCTTCTGGAACTTGGTAGTGAACACCTCAGCTGCCTTAGCATCTGAACCCGCAGCCTTTCCGTGCCTCACCACACTATGGTTGACACTTCTCCTCTTAAAGTTATCAAACCATCCCCTGCTTGCCTTGAAGCCTTCTTCACTTTCTGTTGACATACCTGGCAGTTTACTTAAGAGGTCGGTGTACAAGGCAGCTCACAGATAAAGTTCTCGGTCACAGTATCAGCTGCTATTTGCTTCTCATTTATCCAAACCAGAAGCAACCTACTACATCTTCTAGAACATGTGGCCATTGATTCGATATTCTTGTGACTCCTTTTGCTGCACCTAGCCCCCTTATTTCCTCCTTCTTCTTTAATATTGTGCAAATGGTTGACACAGACTTCTTATAAAATCTTGCAATTTTGGCCACTCACATACCTTGTTGGTACTTCTCTACGATTTTCTTCTTTTTTTTAATATTTTTAAATATTTATTTATTTTTGAGAAAGAGAGAGAGAGAGAGAGCAAGCAGGGGAGGAGCAGAGAGAGAGGTAGACAGAATCTGAAACAGGCTCCAGGCTCAGAGCTGTCAGCACAGGGCTTGATGTGGGGCTCAAACCTGGGAACAGCTAGATCATAACTTAAGCCAAAGTCGGATGCTTAACCGACTAAGCCACCCAGGCGCCCCTTGATGATTTCCTTCTTCCACCATAATCATCTCCTTACTCTTACTGCCTTTCTTTTCAACCTTTTTCTGCATGGGGACCATTGTATATGCTTGCATGGATGTTGACTACAGTACAGCATTAGTAAACTCCTGTCATATACTCTGTTTAATGTAACTGGCAATAAGGTAGCAGGGGAAAGAGTCTATATCTGCAGGCAGCTGACCTACAATGAAGCAAAGCATTCCTAAGCTTACTTTTGTATGGAAAAGCAAAGGACTGCCCATAGGTGCTTTGAAGTGACAAAACATAAACTAGTGTCACTTGTGGGCACCTTCCAACATTCTGAAAAATCACTGATTTCTACCAAACACTGAGGCCTGACACTGAGCATCTGAGCATGGGAGATGATCACCTATAATCCTGCAGACAGAGAGAGAGAGAGAGAGAGAGAGAGAGAGAGAGAAGAACCATGGGCTCACTTGCGATCATATGACATTTGGCATCACATACTACTTGTACTGCAAGACTTTGCTTGTTTATCAAGTTAAAATTTATTCGAAATGCTTGTTCATCCTATGGAACACTCACAGAAATTGCTCACAATCCAAGGCTTTACTGTACTTATTCAATCAATTAGTAAATCAGGTAACTACTGGGGACTTTAAATAACAGTAACATGCTATGTCCTTGGGACATAGAGATGATTTGAATAGGGTCCATCATCAAGATATCCATAGTCTAGTCAGGAAGCAATACATGAAAAAAATTCACTGGAGTATTATACGCTCACCAGGTATCCCAAGTGGTGGTAATAGTGTACCTGACATGTAATGGTTGCTCCAAAAATATTTGTTAAGTGAATGAAATGCTAACATTAGGCACAAACATGGTTTTGTGGAAGCAGTAGTAAGCCTAATTAAGAGCCAGAGGTATTCTTTAAAATGGAAGCAGTGTTTGAACTGAATCCTAAAGATAAGTTGGAGTTTGATAATAGAAGGGGAAAAAAAGGAATTCTGAGCAAAAGGAACACTGTTTGAAAAGGCATGGGAGTTTGAAAGTAGATGTGAATTAAAAAGACAGCAAAAATTTCATTAGAACTGGACCATCGATACAGTAAGGGCATGGACCATAACTGAGGTTAAAGGAGTAAGACAAGGTTACCTGGTGAGAGGGCTTGAATAACGTTCAAATTAGATTTTTAGTTGAAATGCAGTGTAGAATTGTTTGCACATGATTTGGAGCTGCAGCGGTCACAGTGAACAGGGGTTAAATCTGTCTAATGTAGCAAGATGGTGGCCATTATAGCTATATTTGCTGTCATTTGAGTTCTCTCCAGGCCATCTGGGCTACACTGAAATTCCAATCAGCATAAGGATCTCATTTATATACTAACAATATGGAAGTATGCTCAGATACATTGTATTGGATTTTGCCTCAAATCCTGTCATTGTTATTTTATGAAAACAAAAGCTGGAATACAGCAATCTCTTGTTCAAAACCATGAAGGGGCCTCTATGGTCTTCTGAGTACATTGCAAACCCCCTGACATGGCTACTCCTAAGTAAACCTTTTATGTCTCATACTCGCCAATGGCCCCTTATGTATCTTAAATCTGTACACTGCTTCTTTCTCCAATGATGAAAAAAAAAAAACAGGTATCAAGGGAAAATGTATCTCTCAAATATAAATCCTT
The DNA here is from genome assembly GCF_016509475.1 of Prionailurus bengalensis. NCBI lineage: Eukaryota > Metazoa > Chordata > Mammalia > Carnivora > Felidae > Prionailurus > Prionailurus bengalensis. The sequence continues at coordinate 61,652,996 of NC_057356.1, forward strand.
CTGTAAACTCCCCAAATCCCACAAATATAGTCTTTTTTTTTCCTACCCTGGTTTATATAAATAGGTACTTCTGTCATGGTTGTTCTGTTAAGCCATCTAAGCCATCTCAAGGCCTTCTGTTATAAGCAGAACCACATCATTGAGGACAGATAAGTAAATGTGCCCACTGTTTCGACACTGGACAGTTATTCATAAGTATGAATAAAACAAGGTGAATATAGAAAGCCCAGATCCAGAGAGATGGATAAGTCATTTTAAAGAGGCAAATCCTGCCTTCTGGGCAAGGTATAGACACCCAGAAGTCCCCTGAGCCCCTTGTCTTTTTCTTTTCTTAGGAGAAAAGTACATTCTTGGTTTAATCTCTCTAATTAAATAGCAACTTCTTCCACAGCTCTGGAGGTGGTTACATCCGAAAGCAATAAAACCTAGGATTCCTTCACTCAAAGAATCCTCCTAGTTATCTGTCTTCTAGGTCACATATCACAGGATAGACCCTTAGGGCTGAATTTTTAAAAGGCAACCAAGCTTTTTCTTGTGAAGATGACAGGTGTGTTATGTATTACATTGGACAATGACATAAGAATTTCCAGCATGAAAGACTCCTCCTATCCTGTTCTACCCTCTTGAAATGATCAAAGGTTTAAAGAATATTCATGTCCAATCTCTTAATGGTGCTGAGGCTGAAATATGTGTGGAGATACCCAGGAGATTTTTAAAAAGTGCTGCAAGTAAAGTTCTCACTGTCAAAGCTTGGTAAAGCTTGCGTATTGGATGATGTTCTTGAAATGAAGAAGAAAGTTCAAGATGGATATTGGCTTCCCACAATTGCCAGGAAGTTGAAACTTTTTCTAACTAAGTTCTCAGGCATCGTTCATGGACTTTTATTAAGATCTACTGTCAAATATTGTTTCTCAGAGTTTTTTCCTGGCTTCTGAGAGCAGGTAGGATTCCCTTTTATGTGCTCTGACGTGTACTAGTTTCCAAGCCAAGTACTCAGACAGATTGTAAACTTCATGAGGGAGAAACTCTTTCTACCTTGTCAGCATCAAACACATGGCATATGAGAAGCACTCAAATTTGTTTGACAAATAAAGTATTAAACAAGTTAATGATGTAGGTAGGTTTTCCAGTTAACAATAGCTATTTCCAGCATGGAGTAAGAGGGAAACAAACACATTTTCTTTTCTAATAGAATCACTAGCATGATTTTTTGTTCTTTCTGTAACATGAAAATAAAATTGCACTACCACCAAAAGTATTAAGGGGGCCTTTGACAAAAGCTACATAGTAATTGAGACGTCTTCATTGCAGAATGACCACGTAATTTACAGAAAGTTTTACAATGTGTTCTTTCTTCCCCATATCTGATTTTTAAAAATTCCTAATGGTGGAGTGCCTGGGTGGCATTGTCTGTTAAGCATCCAACTTCAGCTCAGGTCATGATCTCACGGCTCATGAGTTTCAGCCCCACGTCAGGCTCTGGGCTGACAGCTCAGAGCCTGGAGCCTGCTTCAGATTCTGTACCTCCTTCTCTCTCTGCCCCTTCCCTGCTCCCACTCTGTCTCTCTCTCACTCTCTCAATAATAAACATTAAACAATATTTTTAAATTACCAATCGTTTTATCTAGCCAAGAGTTTCCTGTAATTCTGAACATTGGAAATATCTTCAACTCATACACATCCAACTGGGGATCAGACATAAATCATCACTGATCAGAACCCAGCTCTACTCCACACATACAAAGCTCAAGCAGCTGGCTGGTATTCATGAAACCCAGGCTGGAATGCTCCTTCTAGGACCTTGAGTGGCCCCAGCTTCTTCGTCTGATTATAATTTTGTGATTGCTTTCATTGAGTTTTTGTTTTGTTTTTTTTTAAACACTTTAAAAGGGATGCTCCATATGGAATTTCTCCCTTTATTTCTGTATTTTAAGAAGTTTGATAAATTGTAAGGATTTGCTTATCTAGGGATAAAGTCTCTACTGAAAATCAGACATTTGTGTATTCTCATCGATAATTACATTTTATGGCTACAGAAAGATTCTACTTTACTGTTGGTTTTGTTAAGTCAAGTGACACAATCATTTATTGTATGTAGAAAACAAAAATGAAAAAAAATTAAAAAGCAAATTTTGTGATATATTCAGGGATTATCTATCAGACAAATCTTCTGCACCTTTAGAATCCCTATCAGTAACCTTGATAATAAGAATTGTAGACCTAGTTTTACCGGAAAGGGATTTAAAATTTTGGATTTTTGAGATGTGAAAACTGAGGAACAGAGATATTATCAAACTGACCAAAGTGCACAAAGTTACTTCTAGCTTAGCTGGCACTGGAACTCAGATAATGTCCCACAATGTCCAGTGGTTATGAGGCTATGGAAAGTTCAGTGAGTCTTTACCAGATGCCCTTGTATGAAATGCTTACCTTGGCACTGAGGCCATTTCTCCATTTTGGCCTCCACAAGACATTGCATCTCTAAGCCTCCACCTCTTGCACCTTCCTTCCACTCCTTGCTACCCTTTACTTTGCATTCCTGTCATGCTGGCTTTCCATTGCCCTTGGAGAAGCCCTAATCACTTGACTCCCAGACCAGCAACATGCTCTGCTTAGAACCTACCCTCAGTGCCTCACCTCATATAGTCAATACTTAGTCACTACTTAGATCTCTATTGTTTCCAAACACTTTCACACCATAGTATAACTAGAAAATGGTAAGAACAAACAAACATTAAAAAACATTAAGCAAAATGAGGAGATTGCTCATAGTAGGACTAATTTTCTCTAGGTCTTCACTCAGCCTGAGTCCTATCTGGTCACCCTGAAGGCAAAGGGATGAAATTTCTGGTCACATCTGTAACGCATTTATTCCCCACAGCCCAGAGCTCAGAGATGAGAAACACTGCTAACCATTCACTCCTTTCTACTAGGTCAAAGACAAATTATACTGTCTCATGACTTCTCATACCTCTCAGTACTTCATAGAATCAGGATTTTACATTTAGGCTATTAGTGTCATGGAGGCAAAGCCACTGTCAACTTCTATTCACTCTTTTGGCTCTAGAAACCTTATATTCTTAGTATATCTTGATTAATTAATGAAAGGTCAAAATATCCAGGGTCCTACAATGAATATATAGAAAATGTGTGATATGAATCTGGGATGTCTAGATTTGGAGACAATATCCTCAAAACTAAGCTGCTTCTACTCCAAATTTTTAAAATATTATGAGAGAACCAATAAAATATATAGTTTCAATGTAAATTTTTAAAATCTGGTTATTCTTCAGTTACTTTGGAATTTTGGATAACCAGAGAATCCATCTGTGATTATCTTCAGCCCTCAGTATGTATTCATGTAATTTAGTTTTGCTCTCTCCTGTGTCCCAGGCAAGGTACTATGCTATTCATTCACAAAAATGTGTGTCATGAATAACTCACCAGGTATGCACTTCTGTCCATCAATAACTGGACTTTATTAGTAGCAGCAATCACTAAGCAAGTGTGATTTATATCCCCTACTCCAAGTCTGAAGACTGGCTTTCTTGGAATTTACTCCCAGAGTTCTTACTTAGCCCTAGTACCAAGTATGGAAACTTTACCCTTTTTGCCCTCCTTGCCCTCCCTGCTTTTCTACACTATTATTCTGTTGAGGACAGGTCTTTTCTGGGCCCTACACCACTCCACTCCCATCCATTCCATAAGCACTTTGCTGCTCTCTAAACCCCACGATGACTGTAGAAAGAAATATTCATGTTAAGGTGTAGATGACTGATTAACATAAAACAAACATTTTCAAAGAACACATTAAAAAGACCATGCTTAATACAAAGATGTAAAGTGGACTAAAATAAACTATGGATTTGTGATTATGGAGACCAGTTTAGGGATTCATTTTGGAGTTTGAGGATGCCCCCCTAACGCCTCTCAAATCAAACTGCACCAACGGTTGACCACCAGAGGCCACATCAGTGCTATGCATGACCTAGAGATAATAAAAAATCTTGCAGTGCATTCCCCAGACTCTTAAACAGAGCTCAAATCCATTGTATTCATTCTCTGTCTATTGCCTACTTTCAGATTCTCTTTTACACTTTAATTAAGCTCCTTTTGGACTCTGAGGAGTTAAAGAGCTTTGCTAAGAAATAATGACAGAAGCAAGGAGAAAAGGAAAAACTCCTTTTGAAGAGACCTTTTTCTGCCTTATTATTATTATTATTATTATTATTATTATTATTATTATATAGGAATCCCAGCTGTATTCATACTCTGTGCCTACCTATACACACGTGGGAAACGGGCAAAGATGGATGTTGGCATGAGCAGAAAATGGTGTTCCCTGGGGCGATGAAATAACTTTAATAAAGGCCATTATGTTTGCGGATGAGCATATGTGTGTGAGAGAAAGAAAAATAGAGACAGAAAGACTGAAAAAGGGGAAATGAAAAAGATTAAGACAAAGAAAGAAAAAGGGGGAAGGAAGGAGGAGGAAGGAGGGAGGGAGCTAAGGATGGGGAAGAAGATAGAGAGAGGTTAGCACTAGCTCACCTGGGATGCCCCTAATGGTAAATTTATAATAAGGAGATGAGGCTGCTGAATGATTTACTGCTAATCCCATAGCAAGAGCAGGAGGAGGTGAAGGAACAAAGGTTTACAGTCCCTTTGGAGATTTGTTTCATCTGCACATCAGCCCACAATTAATGGCCATTTAGCTGTTGTTCTCCTGCTGGACACTGGTGGATTGATTCAGTAAATAAAAGTGACAGAGCGATGTCCCATGGAGGCAGGCGGCAGAGTCTCTGCACCTGTTATTTGTGCATCTCCGCTTGCCAGGTCGTTGACCTTTAGAAGCTGGTGAAAATTAATAAGTGAAAGCACAAAGCTGCTTCTTAAAAAAAAAAAAGGACCCAGGCAGCAGTTAGACTACCATTCTTAAGAAGTGGTCAGTAAAGAGTTACCACTTTATCACTTCTCAGTCTTCAGACCAGCAGCATCCATGGGAGGTGAGAGTCAAGCACCTCTCAGCCAGTTTCACTAAGTGGTCCATGAAGGCCCAGGGAAGTGGAAACATTGGGATTCTCTGAGAGTGGAAAACCACAGTTCATTCTGCCAGTTTAGGGTTCAGCCTGCCCCATTGTTCCTTGAGGCAGTTTGGGGGACAGTTGGGGGTGGGTGGTGAGTGGCCCAGCCAAACTGGGCTGGCACATCTGAGCAGCTGTGCTTGGCATGGCTATCTGGTGAGCAAATAGCTGCAGTGGGTAACTGATCATTTGCAAATAGTTAATGACAGATTTGTCCTTTGTGTTCACTGCCATTGGAGGGGAGGAAAATAAAAGGGAGGGAGAGTCAGGCCAGGGGATTTTATGGCTGCTGCTACTGCAACTGCTGTTACTGTGGTTGTTTCCAAAGTGATAGGAAGGTCAACCGAAGTTAACAGGGCTTGCTTCTTTCATGGGCAAGCTGCCTCCAGACTACAGGCGGTGGGCAGACCATGGTGATCAAGGAAATTGAAACCTATAAGGCCTAATTCAGGATGTGTCAACCTGGTGTTCTTTTATTTTCTTCCTTCCTTCCTTCCTTCCTTCCTCCCTCCCTCCCTCCCTCCCTCCCTCCCTTCCTTCCTTCCTTCCTTCCTTCCTTCCTTCTTTTTGTAACTTGGCCTTTGTTTTGTTATTTATTTCTCAGTAAATTGCAGTCATTTAGCAAGCATAATTAGCCTTTGTCATGCAGATGAGGAAAGGCTGAATTTAGTTAAGTGAGTTACTGAGCATTAAATAGTGCACTTGATTCACCTATGAGTGTTATTTGAGGGATTATAAAAGACACCTGCCCTCATATGCCCCTCTAAATAGAGTTGCAGCATTAGCAATGCATTCATCTGAGTTAAGGCAATCCAGGTTTAAAGAGCCTTCCTTTAAATGGCTAATTCCACTGGGATATAACTCACTTGTTTTGTTGTAGTGCATCTAACCCATCAGCAGGGCCTAGAAAACCTGTCACCAAAATATGTGTTGAATCCGGCCCCTTCCATTTCCACTGCCATCAAACTAGCCAAGCCATCACTGTGTCTTCCCTGTATTTTTGCATTACGCTCCTAACTGGTCTCACATTTTCCTTCAATTACCCCTTTGCCATCTTCCTCCACCAGTAAACAGGGTGATCCTTTAAATCAAATCATGCCACCAGCTGAAAAGCCTCTGCAGTTCTCCCAAGTACTTAGAATAACATCCAAATTACTTACCTTGACCTGCAGCCTGAACCTTAACTCTTTTACTCCCTTATCTCTACCTACTTACTATTCTCTAGCACCTCACAGGCTTTATGGCTATTCTTTTATAAGAGAAACTTGTTCCTGCCTCAGCAGCTTTGACCTTGCTATTTTCTCTCCCTGGAGTTCTCGCCCCCAAGATGTCCACTTGGCTGAATCCTTCTCAACAGTCAGGTCTCCTCATCTCAAATATCATTCCAGAGAAAAGGCCTTTCCTGACCACTTTGTGTAAAGTAGACTTGTCCTCACAGTTACTCTTACAATGCCCCAATTCTCTGAGTATTCCCATCACTGAGAAACATACACTACCCAAAGTGGAGTTCAATATGTACTACGTAAATGAAGAAATTAATAAAATTAGGAAAATTACTTTATTAGAGTTTAACAAAACTGGCACTAAAGAATGGAGAAAAATAATCCTTCTGATAGAAAGCAAGCAGGGAGGGGGAAAAAGGAGAATCTAGGGTGTGGAATTTATCAGAAGGAAGTGGGTAACCTAGAAATTCAGGGACCTTCAAGAGAAATATATAATATGTAAGAGGAGATAAAAAGTGAGAAACAATCAGAAATAATGTGTGAGAAGTACTGAGTTCTTTTTAAATAACTTTTGTGTTGTTATTGTTTTGTTTTGTGTGTGTGGCAAAAGTATTGTACATTCAAAACGTTAAGTGTTAAATGGCTAGTCAGTCCTTCTTACTAAGCCAGAATTAACAATCACTAGGTTATGAAAATTGTAAAAAATATGCAAGTTGTTTTCCAGACTTCTTCAATCCCCAATTTCCCATGTTCTTTAATGGCATTATCAACCAACAATCTAAATGGGAATAGGCTCATAAAACCTGTCCCAAGTCAAGAAGGATGGGATCATTTCATGGCTTACAAGTAGCTCAACTGCATCATCTACCCCAAAGTGCCCTTAAAAGTAGTTGTGAGATCCTGGCTTTCTAGTTCAATGATGCCAGATGGTTTATAGAACCCCAGAGAATGAGAGGAGTATCTCTGTAAGCCTCAGAGCCTAATACCTGGTAGTTATCAAGGCTAACTCAAGAATATGTAGAGATGAAAAACTAATTTTTTAAAATCCAAATCAGTTAAGGGCTGAGCTCATAAGAAAATATAGTAGACAATTATATAATCTATATATTATGTGTAATAAAGTTTTCAACTATACCATTATCATAGACACACTGGCATACTACCCACTCACACACCCACACATACCCATCTCAGCCTTTATTATCATACCATGATTCCTTTGAAAATGCTGGGAATCTGAAGGTTTTGATTTGGCTCAAGCTATATTTAAAGGCTTTATGAACCACAGATAATCAGGCAGCTATTTTGAAAGTAGCTGTGGTGATAATGTAGACACAGTGAGCCGACATAAGGTGATGGGACCTAGTGATATTTTAGTAGGAAAAGAGATTCAAAATGTGGCAGGAAATAAGCATCTTTAAAGTTTCTGCTTTAATATGTGTGGGCAGGACCAAAGAATGAGTATTTCTAACAAGTTTCCAGGTGATGCTGATGTTGTTTTCAAGGCTCCAGACTTTAAGAATCACTGGTCCTAAATTTGACAAATGACATAATTAAAGCCTAGAAAGATTCAAAATTTCTGAAAAGATTCAAATGTAAGTGGGATAAAAATATTTATCCCACAGATATTTATCAACCACTCATTAGTGCCAAGGGAATATTCTTCCCACCCTTCCCATCAGTAGAATGTGGCGTGATGATCATTCCAAAGTGTGAGAAGGCTCTTGTGCTTTTGCTAAATACCCTGTATGGATACTTTCAAAGGACTTCCTTATAACTTTCGGACTCAGTGGGGAAGAACTGGCACCAGTGATTGACCCCCGTGGCCTGGCATCCTGCCATTAATTCATATGCAGATGGACATGGCTGTGCTCCACTTACTCTGGCTCCTGTACACTGCCTTCCTTGGATGCCTCCATCTCAGCTAGGGAATTTGGTTGACAAAAGAGACTTTCTTTAACTTCCTCTTTGAAAATATCTTCTTTTTGGTCACAGAACTCAGCTAAGAGCAGAGAATATGACCCAGACCCCTAGATGTGTGATCATTTCCCTCCCTATAGGAAACTGCAGAATGACTTGCCAGGGAGTTGGACAGCTTAGGGTACTTGAGTTGGCCCCCAGTAAAAAGTACATAAAGGCAAAGTTGTGGTCAGGAGAGTTTATGCCTAACTAGGGAAATTGCATCCAAGAAGGCTTCACTGTGGGGTTTCCTATTAGGATGGTTCCAGACAACAGGTCAATTATTTCTCACTCAGATGATGAAACCAGAGGAAGGGGGAGATCAAAGGGTTACAGTAAGAGGTTAATGACTAAAATAAGTTTAACAAATAAAGAGAAAAAAAAATGTTCTCTGCACACAGCATGGAGTCAACCCCTAAGAGTCACTTTAAGAGTAGGTCACAGAGTCAAATGCTGCAGAGCTGTGCTGTAGAAGGGCTGGGCAATTTTATAATGAATAATGGCATTTATATAATATGATAGGTTAGAGCTGGAAGCTGAGGGCTACTGAGATCAACAGTAAGTACTGACCCCAACACCCATGGAAGAGTCTTATTGTTTTTTTGTTTTTTGGTTTTTTTTTTTTGACCATTGTGGGAAGCTCACTGCTCATGCAAGCTTATCTCCAGATCTGCATTAATCTGCTCTCATTATCCAGGCTTCCTTTCTGATTAGCAAGAGGTCAAAGAATCTGGACTTGGACATGCTGACCATCTGACCCACTGACATGGGTAGCAGGGGCAGCACAGCCTTCAGGCCTATGTTAGAGAAAGTCCCTGTCAATGTCCTCATGGGCTTTATAAAACTTAAGTGACAAATTGCAAGGTTAGGATCTGATGGTTGGAGTCAGGTGGGATTCTTTACAGAAGGCTTCCAGAGCAAATGAGTTTGTAAGAGAACCTGACACAGTCACTCCCATACTTTGACACAGAGATGGACCGGAGGTGAACGTGTATGTGTTTGTGTGTATCTGTATGTGTGTGAGGACTGGAGGATGAAGAGGCAGTCTGGTGAATACTTTACCAGAAAAAGAATCACTTGTACAAGCATCAGAGCGAAGACAAAGGCAATGCTGCTTTTGTTTTTGAAAAGCAAATGAGGCCTTATGCAACCACAGCAGTGTTAGTCTTAGGAAGAAAAAAAAAAGTGAACCTGAGAGGATATACACTTCTCAGTACCCTACTTTGTTCCAAAGATCATTGGAATGCCTCTGTGGATGTTGCCTTCAGAGGTTATAATAATGTATTGCTTTCAAATATTCCTTATTATAACAAAGTTTCAACTTCTTTTAAAGGTAGACTTAAATGTGGACGCCTGGGTGGCTCAGTCAGTTAAGCATCCAGCTTTTGATTTCAGCTCAGGTCATGAGTTTGCGGTTTGTGGAATGGAGCCCCACATCAGGCTGCACACTGAACAGTGAAACTTGCTTGGGATTCTCTCTCTCCTTCCCCCTGCGCTCTCTCTCTCTCTCTCTCTCTCTCTCTCTCTCTCTCAAAAAAAAAAAAAAACTATTAGACTTAAATTTAAAAAAAAAACATGTTTATCCTATATCTCTCTTTTAAGATTGGGATGAACTTGGGTAAGTCACTTACCTTCTGTATGCCTTAATTTCCCCATCTATAAAATAAGAATAAAATAGTATATGCCTTCTAGAGTCTTGGGAGAATTAAATGAATTAATACACTTTAAAGGCTTCAAATAATGCCTATAATATAGTAAAACAAAACGCTCTGTAAAAAGTTGGGTGATACCAGATTGAAGACTGTTGAAAAAAATATATAGCTAATGAAATTTGGCAGTACATTTTTTTGGTGCAAAACAATTAATGAGGCATATATCATGAGACACAAAATTGTTGGCATTTATGTGGATAGCATCACTATCTACCACCTTCCCCACTCTTTTTACCAGAGCCCCTTCTCCTGATTTAAACATTATCTAAAGGGGTAAAACATTCTCTAGCCTGAGGGGACTTTGTAAATTTACACTGAATACCCTTTTCAAATTCATTCAGGAAACAGCTTCATAGGATGCTCTGAATTCACCATTTTCCCCTTTCCCACAGATAATTAAATGATAACTTAAAACTCAGTAGAAAACAAAAGTTTATTTGTTGCTTTTGCTTTTCTTTAAAAGCCACTGTGAGTTAAGCTGACCCACTATTTTAAAAAGTTATTTACCATGTAAAAAGGGACCAAAGTCACTGTCCCCATTTTGTATAGGGGATTCAAAAGAATGTCCTCTATCTTTAATGAAGTATTGCTAGGACAGAGGGCTAAATCACAAAATTTCGGTTATCCAGGCTACTAAACAGTCTTAGCAAATAAGAGTAATTTAAAACCAATGTAAATCTCATATGCAGTCAGCTATTTTATATACATGTACATACACAGTTTAAAGAGAGAAGTAAAAATAAACAAGTTAGATGAAATTTGGCTGGCTTTATAGTACACTCTGACCTAATCTCCTGCAGTAATAACTTCAAATCCAGCCTAATAGAATAGCATGAGTAACAGCATTTTATCCCAATTAACTCAGCTTGGCACTAAATAAGCTTGGGTATCTTCTATAAAATTTTAAATACTTCCTCTTGACCACCTGCACACATTCTCATGATTTGCAGTTATTTGATTTTATTGTTTTTGTTTTGTTTCATTTCATTTTATATTTTTACTTTCTAATAGAGAGGGATGAAAAGTACAGAATGGGAAATTGTTCCAAATATGCCCAAATCACATTCCCTGTGCATAGCTCTGAGTTTACGCAGTGGGAGAAACAATTGCTGAGATCTGCAGAAGGGATTCATGTTTTTGCTAAACCTTCCTCTCTCCTTTTAAAAGACTAATCCAAGAACTTTTGGCAAACAAATTTCTTACAAAATAAAAATAATTATTTGGGCACAAAACTTTTGGACTATACAGACTGCTAAACTTAATGGTCTGTAGTATCTTTCATGAGAAATGAAGTCAGTATCCTAGAACCAAGCAAGGAAACAAGCTATATAAATCAACACAGAAAGAAATCACACTAATGACTTCTCCCAATTTAAAGAAATGTCAAAGGCAAACATATAAATGGAATGCAATCAATATGAATAATAATAACTATCATGGGTACTGAACTTTCCATCAAAACTTTGTTTGAATATTCTGGCATATTCTAACATTTAAATAATTCTAAAACTTTTAAAACATAAATAGGGATGAATTAAAGTGCTTTTTTTCCCAGGGGGTGGGAGGTTATGTAGGTATCAAAAAGATGAAAGAATAACATACAAAAAAACATTACCATGTCATAACATGCTGACAAATCTTGCAAAAATAATTTTTATATATTTATAGATGGCGCATTTGCTTAATAAAGGCTATTAACCTCTGTGAAGCTGATTCATTGAATTAATACTTGTCACTAAGTATTTGAAGGAAGATGATTTAAAAAAAAAAATTCAGACTGTTTTTTTCAATTTATAGTGATGTCTTGCCAAAGCTTTACTAGATTAACAAAGAATATTTACAAAAAATGCCAGCAAAATACGGCATTATATATCTAGTGTCTAAATTTATCCCTCTAAACTTCTAGGAGTTTACTATTGTTTCTGTGAGCTAGTTTTTAATAGAATGGATCAACATGGAGAAATTAGGAAAAGAAATGGAGAAAAAAGAACTGAATACTCTCTGTCACCTTGATTTTTTCTCTCTCAATATTAATAAAGCAATAAAATCCAGTGTGAAAGAAATGAACACAGGAAGGCCTGAATCTGAGTCTTAACTCTGTATTCTGAATGAGAAAAATAACTTCTCTGTGTCTTATTTTAATTCTGCTTAGTCTGTGGGTTTGGAACCTAACATAATTACTGTTTCACATTTTAATTATGAAATCTTTTAAGAATATGGAAAAGTACACAAATGCTATTTCAGTCATAGATCTACTACACATATTTAACAAATGCTAATACTTTCTTATATAATTTGCATATCATAAAATTGATCAATTTTGACTTTACAACTCAAAGATTTTCAGCAAATCTGCAGTTATATAACCATTACCAAAATCCAAGATTAGAACATTTTCATCACCCCAAAGAATCCCTTAAAATGTCTTTCATAGTCAATCCCCATTCCCAGATGTGCCTTTTCTGGGCATCTCATATATGAAATCATATAGCAAGGGGTCTTTTGAATCTGGCTTTTTCTACTTAGTACAGAAATCAGCAAACTGCAGCCTTCAGGCCAATCCTGCATGACTGCTATTTTTATAAATAAAGTTGTGTTTCCAATAGCTACACCCATTCATTTATATATCTATGGCTACTCTCCTGCTACAAGGTCAGAGTTGAGTAGTTGCAGCAGAATTTTTAAAATATTTTTACAATATTAATATTTTAGATTCGTCATCAGTTTTGTATTCATTCTCAATCATGTTTTTGTATTTGAGGTATAATTAATTTATATAAAAATTTGGAAGTTTTTATTCTGTTTCTCCTCTCCGGATTATCTAATATTTATAGAAACTGCTTGTGGAATTTATTTGTGAGAGATGTCTTTTATAGCATTGTTCCTCAAATTTTTTTTTGTCAATTTAGATTATCTCCACTGAGGTTTGTTTTTGACAATTATATTTTCCTAGAAAGCAATCTATTTCATTTAGATTTTCAAAGGTATAGGTAGAATTGTACAAAAGCATTAGTGACATTTTTTTTTAACAAAGAGTTCTCTTTTCGTAGTTTATTCGAAGTTTCTCTTTTTAATTTGTATATCCTCTTCTTTTGTCATTATTTAAACTAGATTTCTGTATTTGGTTGATTTTTAAATGTCACCTTTTTATGAAGTTATTCAACTTAAGCTCTGTATTTCTAGTCATAATATCACTTTTGTCTTTATTAATATATTCCCTCTGATTCCTTTCTCTTCACTATTTTGTTCTTTTACAGATTGTTGAGTTGTATAATTATTTTTTTACACATTCATACAGAAATTTAATGCTAAAAATTTTCTGCTAAGCATTACTTTAGCAATATCTCATAAATTTTAATGTGACTAAATTATTTTCATTATTTTCTAGAAATTCTGACATTTAGTTTTTATTTCCTTTTGTCTCCAGAGGGTTTAATAGATATTTTAAATAGTTTTATAAGAAAGGTATTTAAGGGGCGCCTGGGTGGCTCAGTCGGTTAAGCAGCCAACTTCGGCTCAGGTCATGATCTCGCGGTCCGGGAGTTCGAGCCCCGCGTCAGGCTCTGTGCTGACAGCTCAGAGCCTGGAGCCTGTTTCAGATTCTGTGTCTCCCTCTCTCTGACCCTCCCCCATTCATGCTCTGTCTCTCTCTGTCTCAAAAAAATAAATAAACGTTAAAAAAAAAGAAAGGTATTTAAAATTTGCTATTAATTACTATTTCTTTATGATTGCTATTTTTATTATTTCCAGTTTTAATAAATTCAGGTTTTTCTTGTGGAACAATAAGAGTAGGAATTATTTATAAATATGTTCACATATACCAAAACTACCAACAAATACTTTCTATTTTTGGATTTCTAGGTTTACTATATATTTAAAAGACATCAGAGGAACTAAATTGAATGGAAAATGATTTAACATGAGAAAATATATTGATATAATCCAAAACATGAAAAGGTTTAAGGCAAATTACTATAAGATTGCTTCATGAGATACAGAAAACTATTCGATACAGTCCAAATACTTTCACGTAATACAACATATATCTGTCAGTATAGCAGGAAACAAATTCTTAATATGGGGAAAGGTATTTTCTATTTTCAACTATTTCATATACAATTTGATTAATCACTCTCAAATTTGCCCTTATTAGTACCTGTGTTTTTTTTTTTTTTTGGCATGTGATAGTATATATTTGATACAGTAATGTCTTCATTACTATAACGGCTTTAGTTCACCTTCACTTTTGAGTATGATTATTTAGGCACAGAAATCAGAAGTGAGAGAATCATTCACAATTTAAAAATTGATTCTAACACAATGTATCTTATATTTTAATTGCTGTCCCTTGGTAAATTATCTCCTTCTGTCTCTGATACAGGACAGATTCTCAGGATTTCTTTTTTTGTTTGTTTCTTGTTTGTTTTGGTTTGGTTTTTGCCTTTGAAATTTTTACTCTGCAATTTTATGCCACTATGGTGCATGAACCAAAAAACCAAAACCAAAACCAAGAACAAAAACAAAAAACAAAAAACATTGGTATCCACCTAAATCTATTATTTCCTGCTTTTATAGCAATAATACTATAGCCAGCCACATGGATAGCTCATATTTCCCAACCTTCCTTCCATTTAAGTGTGCCCAAGGGACAAATTTCTCTACAACAGAACAGCTTTTAAGAAAGCAGGTAAGGTAATGTACCGCTAGGTGACTATAGTTAATGATACTGTATTACATATTTGGAAGTTGCTAAGAGATTAGATCTTAAAAGTCCTCATCACAAGAAAAAAAAGTTGTAACTATGTATAACAGATGTTAACTAGACTCTGGTGATTTAAAAAATTAAGAGGAGGAGGAGGAGAAAAGAAAGAAAGTAGGTATATCTTCAAGAAGTTTCTCATTCCATTGCCTAGCAATGGATAGTGGTAAGTCTAAACAAAGGTAAAGCTACAAAATGACAGGATTAAAAGTCTATAAATTGCCATGTAGCAGAGAGCCACTCAAAAACCTGAGCACTTGTCCTGGATGATTTTGTGAGGGAGAAATAAGTTTCAACTAGTTTGAGCCATTATATTTTAGGATTTATTTACAGAGCAATTCAATCTACCCTAACTAATAAAATGTATTTACACAGGAATTGTTTTTATTATTTTTTTAATATTTATTATTTTTTAAATGTTTATTTATTTGTTTAGAGAGATAGAAAGAGCACACATGAGCACTCACACAGGCAGAGCAGGCACACAGAGAGTGAGGGAAAAAGGGAATCCCAAGCAGGTTCCACATTGTCAGTGCACAGTCCAATATGGGCCTTGAACTCACTAACTGTGAGATCATGACCTGAGCCAAAATGAAGAGTAAGATGCTTAACTGACTGAGCCACCCAGGTGCCCCAGGAATTGTTTTTATTTATCCTACTAAGAACTTAGTGTAATATTTAACCTGAAAACCCATGTTGTTCTTTAATTTCTTAAGGTTGTAAATCACCATAACTTCAAACACCTCTCCTTCATTCTCTCCAGCTCCCTCTTCTATGAGTGTTTTAGAACATGTATTCAACTTTCTCCTTTTCTTCTCCAGGTCTTCCAACTACTTAACTTGAGACTTCTCAAAAGTAGGGTCAGAGACAAAGTGTAAATAAATTGCAACTGGTTTATTAGAGAATGATTCCAGGGAAACGTGAATTAGAGTGAGGAGAACATGAGATTAGAAACAGAAGTGTTATGGACTGAGTTGTGTCACCCCAACCACAAAAAAAAAAAAAATGTATATGTTGAAGTCCCAAACCCAGTAACTCAGAATGTGAATGTATCTAGCGTTACAGCCTTTGAAGAGGTAATTAAGGTAAAATAAGATGGATGGGCTGTAATGTAACAGGGACAGATGTCCTTAGAAGAAGAAATTAGAACAGTGACAATGTATTCCTATTCCTATTCCTATTACTGTTGTACTAGGGCTGCCATAACAAAATCCCACAGACTGGGTGGTTTAAACAACACAAAATTATTTTCTCACAATTTTGGAGGCTAGAAGTTCAAGACCAAGGTGCTGGCAGCTTTGGTCTATCCAGAACGCTCTCTTTTTGGCTTGCAGATGGTCTCCTCACTGTGTCCCCACATAGTCTTACTTCTATGTGCATGGATACCTGGTGTCTTGTCTCTAAGTTTCCTTTTTTATAAAGATACCAGTCAAGTTACCTTAGGGCCCACTCTAATGATCACATTTTAACTAAATCATCTTTTTAAAGGCCCTATCTCTCAAGTACAGTCACATTCTGAGGTACTGGGGGTTAGAACTTCAACCTATGAATTTTGGGGGATGCAATTTAGCACATAACAGACATACACAAAGGGAAGATCATGCAAAAAAATGGAAGACAGCTACCTACAAGCCAAGGAGAAAGGCCTCAGAAGAAACCAACCCCACCAACACCGTGACAAAATAAATTTCTGTGGTTTAAACCACCTAGTCTCTGTTTCTTTGTTATGGCAACCATCACTGACTATTACAGGAGGGAAGCCAATACCGAAATCATGAGATACCACTAAGGAGGTATCGTGGAACATGACTCAAAACATGGGGCATTTATCTACCAACCCCCACATAATACTTATTGAAGCTACTCATAAGGACATTAGTTCCTTGACACTTGAAGCATTTTCTGTGTGTGATCTAGGTACACTGTAAGATTCAGGAATTCCCTCAGGCAAAGAGCCACAGGAAAATTTAAAAAATCATCCACATAAATGAATAGTGTTTGTAAAGGAGATATAATGGGGGACTGATGGTGGAGCCTACACCATTCTCTCAATGTTTCACTAATTTCTCTTTCTGTTGCATTTAGGTAAATATTTAACTATTACCAAATTTGTCTTATAATTCTCAATTTCGCTGTTTTTTTTTGTTCTTTTCATTATAAGCATAATACAACAGACAAGGAAAATGGGTTGTTTCTGTGGCATGCAAAGCAAGAAAGTAAAATCAATACCCTCCAAAGTAGATAAAATGTCTATAAATATAGTTAACCTTATTTTCACAAAAGAGTGAATATTATATTTTAATTTTTTAAATGGATAAACAATTTTTACAGAGAAAATGACATTTAAATTAACATAAAATAATCTAAGGACATAATATACCATATATATATGATGCATACAGTAAGAATATATCTAGAATATCAAGTAAGAGTCTGCAGTAGTATAGTAGGTCCTAAACATATGTATAATAATAAAATAAAAATAGGGAGCTGATATGAATCCTCAATTGCAAATGAATGACCAACAAAATGCTATTCGTATTAAAGAAATGAAGATGTGACTAAAAGCATTTTAAAAATCAATATAAATTATGACTGATAACTTATACTGTTGTTGTCTAATATCAGACAAAACAGCACCACTACTGATAACACAGAAACGTATCATGACCATTACGGTCATTGACAAATCCCTAGGAACTTCCCATACAATCTACAATTTATGAACTATTTCTATGAATATCATTTTACCTATATAAACTTAATGCTGGGAAAGCTAAGCATGTCTTCTGATTTGACAACTCCTCCTATGCAATTCATCAATAGTAACATGTCAAATAAACCTAATTATTTCTAGAATTTCTCTTTTTACAAGATATAAAAACACAAATTTTTGTGATTTTCCAGGAACCCTCCAGGATAGCTAAAGGGCAGTTTTTAATGCAAAAGATATCATTTAGGATTTTACCTGGGGAAGGCAAAATATCAAAAGTTGTCAGGAGATTTGAACACTTCATTAATTATAGGGTCAAGGGTTGCTATGCACTAATACTTTACTGTCAATTTAACCAAACTGACAATAAAATATTTTTTAAAAAGGTAATATGATTTTTATTTTACTATTTTATTTTTTTAATGTTATTTATTTTTGAGAGAAAGAGAGAGACAGACAGACAAAGCACAAGGCGGGGAAGGGGCAGAGAGAGAGACACACACAGAATCTGAAGCAGGCTTCAGGCTCAGAGCTGTCAGCACAGAGCCCAACACAGGGGCTCAAACTCACAAACCGGGAGGTAATGATCTAAACTGAAGTCGAACGCTTAACTGACTGAGCCACCCAGGCACCCCTAAAAAAGGTAATACAATTTTTAAAGAACCATATTCCCCCCTAAGTGAGAAACTGTCATTTACTTAAATAAAAAAGGATTTAATAAAATAAATATAAAGCATAGAAAGTTATCCTGGTAAGACACAGAATCTCTGTAATCTAGGTACATGACACAGAAGGTAAAATTTATCTTTAATAGTTTCTTTTAAGGAAGACCAATAGTCCAAAATTATGTATTCATTCTAACATAGAGAAAACCAAATTTAGTTTTGCATTAGTATAATTTTTGATACTAATGCTCTTTTTGAAAGTCTCATAAATATGGGGCGCCTGGGTGGCGCAGTCGGTTAAGCGTCCGACTTCAGCCAGGTCACGATCTCGCGGTCCGTGAGTTCGAGCCCCGAGTCAGGCTCTGGGCTGATGGCTCAGAGCCTGGAGCCTGTTTCCGATTCTGTGTCTCCCTCTCTCTCTGCCCCTCCCCCGTTCATGCTCTGTCTCTCTCTGTTCCAAAAATAAATAAACGTTGAAAAAAAAAATTAAAAAAAAAGTCTCATAAATAAACTCATCAAACCATGATAGCTTTGGCCATAATACATAAAACTGTCTCTTCACAAACCATATAACTTTCTGTGTCTATATACATCCCTTGTAATACAACTTTTCAAAGTGACAACATGAGCATATGCATAATGAGACCTAAGTATATGTAGTCACTCTTCACAAATAAAAATGAAGCAAAAATATATAAACTTAAAATTATAATTAGCAATTAATGTTTCAGTATTCTATAATGCTTATAGGTATAAACTGAATATTGATTTACTAATTCAACTTAGTATTAGTTCAAGTTTTTCAGTTACTAAAAGATCTTCAAAATTATCTTCAAGCTGACATATTATAAAACATAACTGTTTTGAAATAAAATATGTCATGGTGTGCCTAGATGGCTCAGTTGCTTAAGCATCTGACTTCAGCTCAGGTCACAATCTCACAGTTCCTGTGATCGAGCCCTGTGTCAGGCTCTGTGCTGACAGCTCAGAGCCTGGAGCCTGCTTCAGATTCTCCATATTCTCTTCAGTCTCCATCTTCCTCTGCCCTCCCCCACAAATATAAATAGACATAAAAAATTTTAAGTTGAAATAAAATACATCAGAATAATAATTCTATTTGGTTTCACAAATTTACATTTTTTAAATTCTTAAACATTTAATAAAAGTAACACTAGTTTATTCAATCAGTAAACCCATATAAGTTTAGAGATGATAAACCAAATTAAAAAATACATCTTGTAATTACACTTTACCCTGATAAATCATAGAAGATACAGCTGCTGTTATTTATTATGTTTATATCAAACTAGTCTCATTTGCCAAAGATTCACCTAAGTTATATAAACTTGAATTCTTAAACATTTCTGAGCTATAACGAGTAACTTTTATTTTTCACATTGAAAATACTGGAAGTTTCATATCTTCATTTTCTGGAAAGTTTAGGAATATTCAATTAAAAATAATTATTATTTCTATACTAATTAGAATAGAACTCCTCCTTTAAAAGATTGTATAACTGATTTGGGGAATACTTTTAGAGGTGTAGTCAAATATTATATACTCACACAATGAGAGGTAAAGAACTTTTTGAGTTATAAACTATAAACATACAAAGGTACAGAGAGAAAGTCCATAACTTCAATTCTAAAATTTAGCCAGGGGTCAGGTATAAACCCACAAATATAAATTTATCCACCCAGACACACATTTCCTAGTGGGCATAAAATTCTTAATTTATTTGAGCTCAAAATAAACAAATAGACAAAGAGAAAAAGACTAACATACCAGATTCTTTCTCTCCCAACAGATATAACATCTTTATAAACTATCAATCTATTTGCAAATATGGCCAAATGATCAGATAATGAAGACAAAAGATGCTGGTGCCAGAAATCAAGTAATCAAAAGGAATCGAATCAATTCTTTGTCATGAAGCAGACAAAGAAAAGTCAGGAACACAGGATAAAAAGCAGGGTTCACAGTTGAGCCCCAGATCACCAGTCAGAAACAAAGCAAAGGGACTCCAAGATGCCTCATTACCTGGACTGAGTAGTGATACAAAGCCAAGGGCCAAGCCTACCTGAATCCTGGCACCAAATCAAGACAAACTGCAACAGACAATGAAGGGGATCTTTTTTATTCAGGCTATTACAATAGAGAGAATATTCATTAGTGAGAAACTTCCCAAAGAAAGAGAACCTTTTCTTGAGTAGAGGAATAATAGGTCTTGTCCCTGAATATGTAAGAGCAGGACAGTCCTTTGTAGTTACCTATTTCTTAGAACACAAAAAAAGTGGCAATATTCCTTGACAATTGCTCATTTCTGGAAAGATGAGTCAGTTGAAATTCAACATTGTTGGTGTTTTCTTTATTTTTTCATGTGATACTGAATTTTCAATTTTGTGCCTTTTTTTGAGTGATGTTGTTTATTCTTTAAAAGTCCCATATGCAATAGCATAAGAAAGTTTCTTGACACAGAAGTTTCTTAGCTGTATCAACTTGGATCCAAGGGTTTTATTCATCAAAGAACAATTTTAAGATGAATTTACTGGCAGGGTGCCCGGGTGGCTTAGCTGGGTAAGCATCGGACTCTTGATTCAGCTCAGGTCATGATCTCACGATTTGTGGGTTTTAGCCTCACATCGGGCTCTACCCTGACAGATTGGGATTCTGTCTCTCCTCTCTCTCTTTGCCAATCCCCCTCAAAATAAATAAATAAATAAACTTTTTTTTAAAAAAAAAGATGAATTTACTGGCTTTGATTTACACATTGTACAGGAAACATAAACTCAAATCAAAAGAATCCAGTGCAATGTCCTGGGGTTTCAATTCCTTATCCTTTTTTTCCCCACTCTGTCTCTTTAACATTCAATTCCTAATAAAAAATAAAGTGCAAACCTGTTTGTATCTTTGTAAATCTCCTTGTGTAGAGTTCTGTACTAGAAGTATTCTGTAGGTGACATTCCCTGAGAAAATGTTTATTAAGAAGTTATAGGGGCGCCTGGGTTAAGCATCCGACTTCAGCTCAGGTCATGATTTCATGGTTCTCGTGGGTTCAAGCCCCACAACAGGCTCTGTGCTGACAGCTCGGAGCTGGAGCCTGCTTCAGATTCTGTGTTTCCCCCTCTCTCTCTGCCCCTCCCCTGCTCGTGCTCTGTCTCTCTCTGTCGCTCAGAAATAAATAAATGTAAAAAAATTAAAAAAAAAAGTTCTAGAATCAGCACCACTTGAAGGTAAGAGAAGAAAGCAGGATTGGGCAGAGGGAGGAGTCAAGCTATAAATTCCCTTCAGGAGACTTGGTTGCTCCTGTAGGAGTTCTGGAGGTGGGAGGACTCCATACATTTGCCCTGCATTCAGTTGAGAAGCCAGGCCTCTATGCCACTGTGCCCAGCCATTGGACATGGGCGAGCCCAGGAAAGGGGCATGAGTTTAAGAGAAGTGTCTCTCTTCACCAGAGGCAATCCCCAAAAGGGTCTTAGCGATGACTATCTTCTGTAGTTAGGGAAATAAATCTTTGATTCATAGGAGGATCTCAATAGCCTAGTGCAGTGTCTACAAAGTATCTTCCCAAAATGATGGGGATAATTTGGTGCCCTGGGATTCACACACAAAAATCAGTTCTAATGAATCACTCTGCTCTGGTTCAAGCTCCTATTTCCTGCCCCTTGTTGGAGAGTGTTAGAATCCTAATCTGTAACTTCCAAGCCCTGGAGTTTACTGTGAATGTTAGAGGTGTCACCTTCTCCTTAATGCTTTGGTCTTGATTTCTGCTGTCTTCAATTTTAGCATCTTCCTATTTTTCCTCCTTTAGAGCTCAGCTGTAAATTTGTATCATCTCATTCATAGTTATTTTATAGTACCTTTCAGATCATTTTATTACTTTGTGTTCTTGAGTTCCAAAACTGCATCTTGCTGTACATACTCTATGTCATCAACTCTGTTTCTTGGTAGAGATTGTATTTGTTGCCTGTGACTCATTTCCTGTATTTTCAGTCAGAGAGGGCCTGTCTTTATCAACTCAGTACAACATGGTGATCAGTTTTTCCTTAACATAAGAATGTTTATCTCTGAAATATTAAGATTTTAATCATGAAATGCTGCTCAAAATTTCCTTTTTTTTCCCCCAAAGGATTCCCTCAGAAGCAGTGTAGCACATAAATGTTAGTAGACACAGTATTTTACAGATTTTTACTGGTAAAACCAGAATTAGAAACAATTCTAATTAGGAAAAATTTGGTAATTAATATGATTGGTGTTCCAATAGACTTTAAACAATTTTGTTCCATTGTGTTATTTTGGCTTTTTGAAAAATGTATTTACTGTAAAAATTCTTTATGGATAAAAGATAGGGATGAACAACAGAAACTGCAGAGAGAAAACTGAGTACTTTTCTGGAATGTGAGAGATAAAAGTTTTGCTTTTCTCCTTTGCAAATAGTGTGAAACTATCCACACCATTCTATCTGGAAGTGATGCTGCTTTGCGTTTCTGACCTTTATAACTCTAGGGTAACATTTTCCATTATGGAATACCATCCTGACTGATCTCACTCTTCCACAACTATACCTTTCTAACCAAAGACTACAATATACCTAACATCATGATTTTGTTCAAACTATAGTACGTTATAACCATGCAATGCAAATATTAGTGTGCCATAGTCAAGCTGAGCCTTAAAGCCTGCCTCTAAGACAAGGGATGATGATTCCTGAACATGAACAAGGAAAGAACAGGTTTTCAATTTCCCATATGTTAATAGCTGGCTCATAGATACTAAATAATTAAGTAACAAAGAAGCTCATAACTTACTCAACAAGAGGTCTACTCAATGTTATTAAAAGCTAGCTCACATTCTTACTCCGCACACAACTCAAGACAGGTGCAAATGAAGACTTAAAATAAACAAACAAACAAAAAGCCCCACCCCTGTTCACGGGGCTCTGTCTTGCCTGATTAATCAGTGGAGATCTGGCCCTTACTTACAATTGCCAAGGACCTGATAGCAGCATGAATATGCAGAACAAGCAACAATTAGACTTAGGAGGGTGACTTCTTCTTAGCCAGTGGACAGTGACAATAAGGGTGGTTTTGCCATGCTGAGAGGCAAATAATCGGCTGCCCACCTCCTATCCTACTCTCCAAATGTGTTTATATCACTAATGAAAATGAGTCCAGAGGCTTCCCATGGGTCAACATTCCACACATCAGAAAAACACTATACAATTCAGCTTGAGCGACAAGTCTTCTTAGACGTCACACAGGGCTGCTGGAATAGGAGTAGAAGCTTGCAGGTCAAGAGAGACATGAATTCTTAATGCCCCAGGAGTCCAAGGACAGAATAGCAGGGGAAGTTTCATGTTCAATTATT
Source organism: Prionailurus bengalensis (assembly GCF_016509475.1). Lineage (NCBI taxonomy): Eukaryota > Metazoa > Chordata > Mammalia > Carnivora > Felidae > Prionailurus > Prionailurus bengalensis. The sequence continues at coordinate 61,676,478 of NC_057356.1, forward strand.
TATCAAGTTCATTTATAAAAATAAACCCAATATCTAGATCAGTAGGTGCATATGAGAGAGTAGCATGTTTATCAATAAATAATACGGACAATTCAGCTTTTCACAAAATTTCCCTCTCCTTATAATCTTAAGGATAAAACCTGTCTCATCTGGCAGAATACATGTCTGGAGTCATATATTTCTGTTTTATGAATAGTGCCCCAAGCCACAAATATTCATAGAATATAAAATCATCACCCATGTATGAAGAAAACTTATTTATTATTCTAAATTAATTTTTATACAGTAAAAAACAAGAATAGCAGCTACAATTTGATGGATACTTATATAAATATATTTCAAGTAATCTAAAGAGAAAAATATACCAACTACATGCATATACAGATATACTCACTCACATATATTTTTAATCTTCATGATAACATTGTAAAGTAAGATATAATATTCCTGTTTTACAGATGAGGGTTAAGATATTCAGTATTAAATAATAAATGAGTAGTAAAGCTGAGATTAGATCCTAGTACTTCACATTATTTAACAAGAACCTCATTTTTCTTATCTTTAGTTGCATGGGTCAAGAGAAGGGCTCTTATATTTGGGAGGAGGGGTCAAATATCATATTATCCTCATATTTAACTTGCAGATAGTAATAATAATATTGACTTACATTCTCTGTTGTAGTGTATAAAATACTTTTCATATATAACATTCATTCATTTAAAAGTTACTGAGTACCTAGAAGGTGCAAAGTACTATGTCATATGTCAGATATACAAGTGGACAAAGAGATGACTGCTCCCTTTAATGAGATTATATCTTAGTGAGGGAAGAAAGATAATAGTCTGGGTAATAACAGCTATGACAACTATGATAGTTATAGTGAGTACACACAGTAGTAAAGAGAAGAAAATAAGTGCCCAATAAATTATCTTGGTGGTCAGTAAAATCTTCCTAATACCTTTTTGTTAGATGGATTAATCAAAGATATAGGTAAAATAAAACAATGACAAGTTAGTGACATGAGAAGGAAGAAATATAACCAATTGGTGTGCCAGAGTACATCCATACCTGGTCATACTGGTTGTCGAGAGTCAGTCAATGGTTGAATTTTCAGGAATTGTCTGAGCCTGTTTTTAAAGGCACGGTAGCAGGAAATCAACTATAGTTGAATTTACATAATGAATTTGACAAAACCTACAAATCAAGATTCAGGGTTTGTTTAATTTTCCTGATAGTCAAGTGATAAAGTTTTGTCAGCACACCATTCAGTAGAACTAACTCTGTGTAGAGATAATAATATAATAGGATATCTAGAAAATCTAAGAAAATAAATGATAAAGTAGTTAAATAATAAGTGAATTATGTATGATAGATATAAAATTAACCCACAAAAATAAATAACCCTCATATGTAAGAATAATAATGAACTAAAAATATGATGGAAGAGAAGATTCCATTTATACTGACAACAGTAAATAAAAACTTAGGGAATATTAAAACAATTAAAAAAGTAAAACCTATCTGAAAAAAAAACTTTGAAACATTACTGAAAGATGGAAATACAGACTTGAATAGAAGACATATTCTTTTTCTTGAATAAATTTTGATTGTGCCCAAGTTAATATCTAAACTTAATACAAATTTAACAAAAATATCAAACCCTTTTTAAGTTAGATAAATTGATTCTAAAGATTATATTAAAATATGAACCTGAAAGAATACCTAGGAAAACTCTGAAAAAGAATAAGAGTGAATAAGGACTAGTCTTGTTATATATTAAAATACTAAAAATTTTCTATAATTAAACCAGTGTTCCTGGCACATTGATAGGTCAATAAACGGAAATAAGAACCCACAGGTAGATACAAATACACATAAATATTTGGTATACAGTAAACATGTGCTTTCAAATAACTGGAAGAAACATAGCCTTATTAAGTAGTACTACTAGAATAATTAAAGAGCCATTAAAATAATAAAATAAGATTATTACTGCACACTACACACAAGAATATACTCCACATGGATGTACAACTAATGTTAAAAATAAGAGTTATACCCAAAGAAAACAAAAATACTAATTTAAAGGGATACATGCCCCTTATGTTTATAGCAGCATTATATACAACAGCCAAGACATGGAAATAGCCCAAGTGTCCATCAACTGATACATATATATTCCACATTTTCTTCAGTAATTCAGTACACACACACACACACACACACACACACACACACACACATATTACTCAGCCATAAAAAAGAACGAAATGTTGCCATTTGCAATGATATGGATGGGGCTAGAGAATATTATGCTAAGTGAAATAAGGCAGTCAGAGATAGACAAATACCATATGATTTCACTCATATGTGGAATTTAAGAAAGAAATAAGCAAAAGGAAAAAAAAAAAGATAGAGAGACAGACAGACAGACCAACCAAGAAACAGACTTTTAACTATAGAAAACAAATTGATGGTTACCAGAGGGGAGGTGGGTGGGAGTATGGGTTAAACAGGTGATTGGGATTAAAAAATGCAACTGTTGTGATGAGGACCAGGTATTGTATGAAAGTGTTGAATCACTATATTGTACACCTGAAACTAATATTACACTGTATGTTAACCAACTTGAATTTAAATTAAAGCTTAAGGAATAAAAGTTATAAATACCAGACCCCCCAAAAACAAAACAAAACAAAACAAAAAATGAAACAAAACAAAGACAAACAAACAAAAAAGTGAATCGTTTATAACCAGGGTGTGAGAAAAGCCTTCTAACTAAAATTCCAGATAGAATTTTAAAAATCCTGAACTTAATTTCAAATCAGTAAAAATAGTTTGTATGGACATAAACAATGTGAGTGAAGTCAAAAGACAAATGAAAAACTGAGATAAAATATGTACTTAAAGGTTTACACTGGAGATATCAATATGAACTGATGATTTTAAAAATGCCTGTCTTTATTCTGGAAAAAGTCTACCATACACAAACTGAGCAGCCAACTACTCATTTTTCAAGACTAGTCTTTACTAGAAGAAACTAGGGCTTTGTGGAGAAATGTCTGCTTCTATGTAAAGTCTGGAAATGTGTCAGAAAGTAAGCAAGTGCTCAGAAACTAATGGAGAATTCGCAAAAGAGGTAAACACTTTCTGCATCTGTGACAAGTTGATGCATTAAAAATAATAATGATGGTAATGTTCACAATGCACTCTAAAACACATTTGAATCCAAATGCTATCAAAGAGAAAAAGAGATTACAAATAAGAAAATGAAGGAGGAGAGCTCTGATTTTCAAAAGATTGACAGATAACAAATGTAAAACAAATTACAAAATTAGAAAACCACTGTGCAACATTTACCCTCCCTCCACCCATAAAATTAATTGTTTGAGGCCTGACATATTAATAGACACTAAAAACCATTGGTTATTTGGGAAGAGCATTTTAACACAGTCTCAAAATATAACTCCACAGATTCCTTTTAAATTACAAAGAACAATGGTATTATTACTCTGGGGATCTCTGACAGATGCCACTTTTAAAAAATAATCAATTTAAGGATCATCAGTAGCAGGAAAAAACCTGACAGTACAGACCTCTAATGTGATTTAAAAGGAAGTACATAACATCTATGAGGACATTGTTTTTAAAACGTTTAACCTAAATGTCAGAATGATGACACAATCATTTCAAACAAATTAAAAATATAGGACATTTTACTAACAATTAGTCACAATTTTTAAACAAATAGCAATGTTATGAAAGACAAAAACTATTGGGATACTGGTTGAAATTAAGGGAATATAAAGAAACTTGACAATCAAACACATGGACCTTGAAGAAATTCCAGATCAACACCTCACGCCAGTCAGAGTGGCTAAAATGAACAAATCAGGAGACTATAGATGCTGGCGAGGATGTGGAGAAACGGGAACCCTCTTGCACTGTTGGTGGGAATACAAACTGGTGCAGCCACTCTGGAAAACAGTGCAGAGGTTCCTCAAAAAATTGAAAATAGATCTACCCTATGACCCAGCAACAGCTCTGCTAGGAATTTATCCAAGGGATACAGGAGGGCTGAGGCATAGGGGCACTTGTACCCCAATGTTTACAGCAGCACTTTCAACAATAGCCAAATTATGGAAAAAGCCTAAAAGTCCATCAACTAACTGATGAATGGATAAAGAAATTGTAGTTTATATACACAATGTGGGATAGTACTTGGCAATGAGAAAGAATGAAATATGGCCTTTTGCAGCAACGTGGATGGAACTGGAGAGTGTTATGCTAAGTGAAATAAGTCACAGAGAAAGACAGATACCATACGTTTTCACTCTTATGTGGATTTCACTCTTATGTGGATCCTGAGAAACTTAACAGAAGACAGTGGGGGAGGGGAAGGAAAAAAAAAAAGAGAGGGAGAGAGCCAAACCATAAGAGACTCTTAAAAAGTGAGAATAAACTGAGGGTTGATGGGGAGTGGGAGGGAGGGAAGGGTGGATGATGGGCATTGAGGAGGGCACCTGTTGGGATGAGCACTGGGTGTTGTATGAAAACAAATTTGACAATAAATTTCATATAAAAAAAAATAAAAAATAAAAAAAATAATGGAGTAAAGTCTAGAAATTCTTCAAGAAAAACAGTAATAACCCGAAGTTTATACATAACCAAAGAATAATTTAACTATAAAGGCATAACATAAGCATATTTAAAGATCCAATATAGTTGGAACAAATACTTCCTGAAGAAAATACCAGAGAATCAAAATGAATCAGCCAAGTAATAATGGAAACAATGGCAAAAGGAATGGTCCTGAGTTTTGAACTCTAATTAATGTGAAACTAAGACCAGCACAAAAGTGGACATGATGGCTGCACAACATAATGTACAATTTTATTATCAATAGTGTAGAAATTAAAAATGAATAATAAGAAGAGAAGATTAAAAAACAGAAGGATAGTACAAGTTTCCCTATCTGACAGTATTCATATGAAATCTTTTGTAAGCCCAAATGGCATAAAGCAAAGAAACAATTACCATTAAATTATATGGAAAATGGGGTGCCTGGGTGGTTCAGTGGGTTAAGTGTCCAACTCTTGATCTCAGTCAGCTCAGGTCATGATCTCATGGTTTGTGAGTTCTAGCCCTGTGCCGGCCTCTGTGCTGACAGCGCAGAGCCTGCTTGGGAATGTGTCTCCCTCTCTCTTAAAAAAAAAAAAAAATTACATGGAAAAAGTCTTGAGTAGTCCCAGACCCAAAAAATAACCCCTCTGAGTCTTGTCTTATATCTTAGGACACATCTTGTCTATGGATGCATCATATCAATCAAGATAAAACACAGATGCTCACAGACAAAATTCAAAGCTCTGGCAGCCTGAGGCTGAGATGCTGAGTATAGTTCTTGGGTGTTGGGTGTGGCCACTCTTTCTGTTTAGGATGTAAACTGCCTCTATAACAGCTTGCTGCAAAATGAATGTTGAACACTTTTTTTTTCCTTGTTTAATACAAGCAGAAATCTGTTTAGGATTTATTTGATTAGTGAAAACATATAGATCTTTCATAAATGTGAAGCAGTGTAATGCAAATTTTCAAAAAGTGGGGGATACCTGTGTATGAAATGTGATCGCCAAAACTGACATGAAAATTATAAATAGATACATTATAAGATATAAAGAAAACCACAAAATACTATAATCAAATAAAATTGGGTAATGGAGCAGAAAGTAGGAATAGAAGATCAAAATTCAAACATTAAAATTTATCAGAATAAGCACAAACATACTCAACAATATAAAGGAAACAAACAACATACTAAAAAGATACAGCACATTTGTACATCAAATAACTGATAAAAGTAGAATGAAAAAATACAAAAAATTGAGATTACATATCCATGCTATATCAATAAATATAAATGTTCAAAGCTTTACCATAAGAAAAACAATTTCAGAATTGATCAAAGAGCATAATTCTTATAAGTTGTGAATTCAAGAGATTCTTCAAACCTCAGGACTTTGCAAATGTTAAAAGACAAAAGCAGGGGCAAAATGTTAAAAGCCAAAATGCAAAAGCCTACTCACAAATGAAAATGAAAGTAGTGAACAAAATGATCTTATCATAAAAACAGAATTCAGGTAAAAAGAAAATGTTACAAAAAAAGATGAAGTATGCTTTATAATATCAAAGAATATAGTACACGAATAAAATTTATCAGTTATGATTATCTATATAAGAAATAACAGTATCAAAACTCATAAAGCAATATATAGATAGGCAAAAACACAGTAGATAGCTTTCATTCACCCCTCTCTATTCTCAACAGATAAGGTGTAAAACAATATTGAAACAATAATATATAACATCAAAATAACATATTAATATGGTAGATATAATTAATTATCTTGACTAACATTTCTTTAAAATCAGAAAATACAAGTATTGACATAATAGTGAAACTGACCCATATTAAACCACAAAGAAAACTTTGGAAGTTTAAAAAAACAGAAATGATACAGAGTTTATGCTATGATCAGAGCTCAATAAAGCTAGAAGTTAATAACAAACAAGAATAACAGCAACAAAAATAAGAACAAAAAATCTATACCATATCAAAATGTGTTAAAAAGATATCTAAAAATTCTTGGGGATAATCAAGAAATGAAAAATGAATTTCATAAGCACTAGAAAAGAAGACAAAATAAACATATTAAATAGAACCTATAGGATACAGCTAACAAATACATATGGTCATAAATATTTTAAGAAAAATTGATTTAAAGTGGGGTGTTAACCTCCTCGCAATCATGGATAGATCATCCAGGTAGAAAATCAATAAGGAGACCATGTCTTTGAATGACACATTAAACTAGATGGACCTAACATTTCATCCAAATACAACAGAATACACATTCTTTTCAAATGCACAAGAAACATTCTCCAGAATAGACACATTTTAGGCCACAAAACAAGTCTTATTAATTTAATAAGATTGAATTATACTGTGCATCTTTTCTAACCACAATGCTATGAACTAGACATAAATCATAAGAAATAAACTGGAAAAACATAAATATGTGGAAGCTAAACAACATGAAACTAAACAACAAATGGGCCAATGAAGCAATCAAATAAAGTAAAAAAATAAAATAAAATAGATGGAGACAAATGAAAATGCAAACACAATGGTCTAAAATATGGGGAACACAGTAAAAACAGCTTAAAAAGGAAATATATAGTGACACAGTCCTACCTTAAGAAAATGTTTGAGTAAAAAATCTAAGTTTACACCTAAATGAACTAAAAGAAGAACAAACAAAACCAAAGATGAGTGGGAGAAAGGAAATAATAAAGATCAGAGTAGAAATAAATGACATAAAGACTAAAAAAGAAAAAAAAGTCACTAAGAACAAGAGCTGGTTATTTGAAAAGGCCAACAGAATTTATAAACTTTTAACGAGATTCATCAAGAAAAAAAGAGAAAGGATCTAAAAAATAAAATCAACAATGAGAGAAAAGCAACAACTGACACCAGAGAAATACAAAGGATTGTAAGAGAATACCATGAAAAACTATATTCCAACAAACTGGACAACCCAGAAGAAATGTGTAAATTCCTAAAAATACACAATCTTCCTAAACTGAACGCAGAATAATTATAAAATCTGAACAGACCAATTACTAGTAATGAAATAGAATTGGTAATAGAAGAACTACCAAAAAATAAAGTCGAGGACCAGATGGATTCACAAGTGTCTACCAAACATTTAAAGAAGAATTAATGCCAATTCTCCTGAAACTATTCCAAAACATATAAGAGGAAGGAAAGCTTCCAAATTCATTCTATGAGGCCAGCACTACCCTGATAACTAAAATCAGACAAAGACACCATAAAAAAAGAAAGCTAATGGTCAATATCACTGATGAAAATAAATACAAAACTCTACAGCGAAATATTAGCAAACTGCATTCAATACAATAAAATGATCATTCACTGCAATCAAGTGAGATTCATTCCTGGGATGCAAGAATGGTTCAAGATTTGCAAATCAATCAGTGTGATACTACATCAAAGAAGGATAAAAAAAATGAAGGATAAAAATTCTCCATCATCTCAATAGATGCAGGAAAATATTTGACAAAATTCAATATCTATTTACAATAAGAAAAAAAAAACTCTTAACAAAGTGGGTTTAGAGGGAACATACCCCAACATAATAAAGGCCATATGAAAACTCCACAGCTAACATCACACTCAGCGGTGAAAAAGGAAGAGCTTTCCACTAATACCCAAAACAAGACAAAGATGTCCACTCTTGCCACTTTTATTTAACATAGTATTAGAAGACCTAGTTACAGTAATCAGGCAAGAAAAAGAATTAAGAGGCCTCCATATTGGTAAAGAACAAGTTAAAATATGTCACTATTTGCAGATGACATGATACTATACATAGACAATCCTAAAGATTCCACTAAAAAAAAATGAAATGAATTAAGTAATAAATGAATTAATAATAAATTTATTATTAAGTAATAAATGAATTCAGTAAAGTTGCAGGATACAAAATCAATACCCAGAAACCAGTAGTATTTATATACACTAATAAAAAAATAGCAGACAGAAAAATTAAGAAAGCAATCCAATTTATAATTGCTCCAAAAAGAATAAAATATAGGTATAAATTTAACCAAAGAGGTGAAAGACCTGCACTCTGAAAAGTATAAGACACTGATGAAAGAAACTGAAGATGACACAAACAAATGAACAGATATTCCATGCTCATGGATTGAAAGAATTAATATTGTTTAAATGTCCATACTACCAAATGCAGATTCAATGCAATCCCTATAAAAATACCAAGCATGGGGTGCCTGGGTGGCTCAGTCAGTTAAGTATCCGACTTCGGCTCAGGTCATGATCTTGTGGTTCGTGGGTTGAGCTCTGCACCTGACTCTGTGCTGACAGCTCAGAGCCTGGAGCCTGCTTCAGATTCTGTCTCCCTCTCTCTGTGTCCCTCCTTCACTTGTGCTCGCTCTCTCTCAAAAATAAGTTAAAATTTTTAAAAATATATTTAAAAAATGTGTTAAAAGAATATGCAATGGAGAAAAGATAGTCTCTTCAGTAAAGGCTGCTGAGAATGCTACATGTAAAAGAATGAAACTGGATACTTTCTGACACCATACACAAAAATAAACTCATAATAGATTAAAGACCTAAATGTGAGACCTGAAACTATAACAATTCTATAAGGGAACACAGGCAGTAATTTCTCTGACATGGAACATATCAATATTTTTCTAGATACGCCTCCTAAGGCACAGGAAACAAAAGCAAAAATAAACAAAAAAAATAGACTACATCAAAATAAAAAGCTTTTGCACATTAAGGGAAACCACCAACAAAACAAAACAAAACAAAAAAATCAACCTACTTAATAGAAGATATTTGCAAATGATACATCCTATAAGGGGTTTGTATCCAAAATATATAATAAACGTATACAACTCAACACCAAAAAAAATTATTTTTGATTACAAAATGGGCAGAGGACCTGAATAACATTTTCCAAAGACATACATATGGCAAATAGACACATAAAAAGATGCTCAACATCACTAATTATCAAGGAAATGCAAACTAAAATCACAATGAGGTATCATCTTACACCTGTCAGAACAGCTAGACTCAAAAAGAAAAGAAGTAACAAATGCTGGTGAAGGTGTGGGGGAGTGGGGGAAAGAAACACTTGTACAGTGTTGGTGGGAATGTCAATTGGTATAGCCATTGTGGAAAGCAGTATGGAAATTCCTCAAGATATTAAACATACAAATAACATATAATCTAATAATTTTACTACTGGATATTTACCAAAGAAAAATAAAAACATTAATTCAAAAAGATATATGCATCCATATGTTTATTGCAGCATTATTTACAATAGCCAAGATATGGAAGCTATCTGTGTCCATCCATATATGAATGGATACACACACACAGCCACACACACATACACCCACACACAAACACACCCAGAGGAATATTACACAGTCATAGAAAAAGATGAGATTGTGCCATGTGTGACAACGTGGATGGACCTAAAGGGTATTATGTTAAGTGAAATAAGTCAGACTGGGATTGCCAAATACCATATAATTTCACTCATATGATGAATCATATGAAAAAACAAATGAAAAAAAAAAACCAAAAACAGAATCAGATCTATAAATACAAAGAACAAACTCATGGCTGACAAAGGAGAAGGGGGTGGGAGAATAGGCAAAATGGGTGAAGGGAAGTAGGAGACACAGGCTTCTAGTTATGAAATGAGTAAGTCATGGGAGGAAAAGGCACAGCATAAAGAATACAGTCAATGATACTGTAATAGCATTGTATGGTGACAGATGGTAGCTATACTTGTGGTGAGCCTAGTACAGCATAGCATGTAAACTTGTTGAATCACTATGCTGTACACCTGAAACTAATGTAACATTTGTGTCAACTATACACAAATAAAAATAAAAATTAAGTTAAGCATTTATGATATAAAGTCTTACGAATCTAATTATATGTTACAAATAGAAAAAAAAATCTCATGCAAACAGAAAAAATAAATAATCATATATTAACACCAAAGTTAATGAATTAGAAAACAGAAAATCAATAGCACTTCAGTTCTTTGGAAGATCTAATAATACAGATCTCTCAACATGGTTGCTATTGGTGTTTTGGGCAGTAGTTCATTTGTTTTAGGAAGGTGTGTGATGCCAAATGAAGAACATATAGCATTACGGACTTTAAGTAAGTATTGCTCCCCTTAGTTATTATGACAATCAAGAAGCCCCACACGTTTTCAATGCTTTCTGAGGGAGGGAGTTCCCTCCATGGAGAACATTAAGATAAATGTTTTAATAAAATAATAAAGATCAGAGAGATAGAAAGCTGATGCATTGGGGCACCTGGGTGGCTCAGTCGGTTAAGCGTCCGACTTCAGCCAGGTCACGATCTCGCGGTCTGTGAGTTCGAGCCCCGCATCGGGCTCTGTGCTGATGGCCCAGAGCCTGGAGCCTGCTTCCGATTCTGTGTCTCCCTCTCTCTCTGACCCTCCCCCGTTCATGCTCTGCCTCTCTCTGTCTCAAAAATAAATAAACGTTAAAAAAAAAAAAAGAAAGCTGATGCATTAACAAAATAAACATAAATTTAAGGAAATAATCAGAGATATAGATACAAAGATAAGAAAATTAATCCATGTGTTAGAGTTTGCACAGAAGCAGATTCTCAGGCAAGGATTTCTGGTGCAAGTAGTTTGTTGGGGAGGCTCATGGCATAGAGAAAAAGCAAAGAGAAAACAGTCTATAAAGAACTGTCATCAAGACAGCTATCACCACGGGGTGGTAACTAAAGCTTAATCTGGGATATAGTTTAAAGCACAATCTTCAGATTTACCTCACACATGGGTGAGGGAACGGGAACATATACACACTGACTTCTGTCAATCATCGTTTGAATGATGCTCCCAGCTGCTACTAATTAATTCGTAGGCATTTCTAGGCTGCCTCCCACAGCTTAGACAAAGCTTCATGCAAAGAGATGAAAATGATGACTAGAGAAGGGCTGAGGATATAGGCAGGGTACTGATTGGCTGCTCAATAGACTACTCTGCTCAAATCTGTGTGAGAATGTGAATAAAATGGATTATTTTCAGGACAAATATAAAATTATTAAAGCTGAACCCAAAAAGTAGAATCTAAACAGATCAATCGCCATGGAAGTAAAGGAGAAAATAGCCAAGTGATTTACTATCTCCATTAACCAACTCCTATGCTTGAAAACAAAACAAAACAAAACAAACAAACAAAATACACTCAAGTTTCAAAAGAAGAATTTAACCAAATCTTTAAGGAACAAATAACACCAACATGATTTAAAAAGAGTGAAGAAAAGCAAGGACTCAGAACAGCTTCAGAGGAAAGCAAAAAAAGATATCAATGAATGTAAACAGATACTGTGTTCCTGGTAAGTATACTCAGAGCTTCCTGAACATGGCTAAGTAATCTATAAATTTAACTTAATCCCAATTAAAAAAAATAGCACAGTAATTATCAGGAAAACCAGATGAAAGTAAAAGAAAAAATAATGCAGAAAATTTTAAAGCATTAATAGCCAGGTAAAATATGAAAGTAGAGAATAATGATTTGTGACTCTCATATAATAGTGAAACGTCTTGCAATTAAAACTGTTGGTATTAGTAGAATAGTCAGACAAAGAAAGAAATGAGATACTTGGAAATATATAATCATACACACACATATACATATATACATACACTTACGTACGTATATATAAACATACATATACATAGCATATAGTTATAAGGACATAATGATTCCTATATAAATAATTACAAATGTGTGCTGGTAATGTTTAACAATAGGTTCACAGAGGAGAAAAATATCTTAATTTTTAGCCTTTGCCAATTTATGTAATGTAAAAATTCCCACCATGGCTAATTCCAAGCTGTAAATATGATGTTACCAAACACAGAACTGGAAGAGATGTGTAGTAGCACATCATTACACAGTATTTCTATCATACTCTTCTATAGGTAAATAACTTCAAAAGCATTAATAATAGTAAAATAATTAGAAAGATTAGTTTTTAATATTTATTACTTTTGTTTTTACTTATGTTTGTTTTATTGCTTGTTAAATTTTATGCTGATACAATTTTTAACAATGACCTGAAGAGTTGGCTTTATAAATCGTAGAAATTTTACAATTTCCTCTTGGGAACCAGTACAAACCACCTACAGCATATTACAACATACATAGAAATTTAGGATGGGATGATTTTGAGAAAGAAATGAGCTATTATATGGAAATGTTCTTTTTTAAAAGTTTTATGTATTTTTGAGAGGGGGGAGCAGAAGACCGAGAGAGAGAGAGAGAGAGCCCATAGTAAATGTTCTCAAGTACTAGCTTTTATGTTAGTATTTGGTGTATGCTAAAGATGGTATTTCAAATTACTAGAAAAATAGATTATTCAATATATGGCTCAGAGACCATTGACTAGTCACCTGAAAATATAATAAACTTGATTTCTACTTCATATTCATACCAAAATAAAGCCCAAATTATTAAAAATTTAAGTGTAAAAATAAACAATAAAACATAAAGTACTGTTTCTCCAGAAGCCATAAAATATTGATGAAATTCAGTTACACAAAAATCTAAATTTTGTGAATAAGCCATATATAAAATAAAAAGTAAAACAAATTATAAAAATACTTGCAATTCATTCCAAAAAAGGATTAATTTTCTTAACAGATAAAGAACTTTTAATATGTAAAGTGATTTTTCTTTAGTACATGTGCTGCCAAAGTGAACACTGAAGTGATTTCTTAAAAGTCAGTAGGTAAAAGTCCAACAAACCAGTAAAAAATGAGCAAATGAAACAGTTCAAATGCACATTAAAACAATGATATGGTTCCCTTCCTATGTTCATCTCTTAAGTTTCTCAGATACCACATGAGTGAAATCATATGATATTTGTCTTTCTGTCACTAATTTCACTTGACATTATACATTCTGGAAGGAAAAATAAGATAAAAACAGAGAGGCAGGAAAACCCTAAGAGACTCTTAAGCACAGAGAACAAACTGAGGATTGATGGAGGGGTGGGTTACATAGGTGATGGGCATTGGAGGGGGGCACTCTGCAGGATGAGTACTGGGTGTCATGTGTAAGAGATGTATCACTGACTCCTGAAGCCAAGACTGTACTGTATGTTAACTAACTTGAGAATTAAAAAAAAAAAAAAACTAATAAAAAGAAAAAGAAAAAAACAATGATATACTATTCTTAACTTACCCAACTGAAAACAACAAAATGCTTAATACTCAGTGTTGGTGAGATTACCAGACAATCAGTATTCTTATAAACTGTTGGTTTATAAGAGTATAAACTGGTACATTTTTTATACAGTGCAATGTGACAACATTCAATCAAATTTTAAAGAAGAAAAGCATGCATGCTGTTTGACCTAGCAAATATAATTCTATTAAAGTATTCTACAGATATCTTGTTATAAAATATAATTAATAAAACAAAATTTATGTAAGAATAAAATAATTTATATAAGGATGTCCTTTGCACATTGTTGATCATAGCAAAAGATTAAAATCACATAAATATTAAATTTACATAATGGAATTCTATGTATTTACTGAATGAAGCAGCTGCCCTTATAATTATATATACCCCTCAATACAATAAATCAAAGTTCCCGATAGTATATCTAGCTGTTAGCATTTGTATACATGTAAGTATTTATATACAAATATAACCTATATATAAATATACACACATTATATGGACAAATTGCCTATGATCATACACATGGAAAGTGGTAACCATGGTTAACTCCTAGTAGAACTAGATGACATAGGAAAATGATGAAAGACTTAATCTTTTTTATGCTGTACAACTTTTTTCATTGTTTGAATTTGATACTTTGTTTATGTATTAACAATTAAAAAGTCAGAAGAATAATTTAAAATTTGTTAATGTTCATTTATTTTTGAGAGAGAAAGAGCATGCAAGCTCAAGAGAAGCAGAGCTGGAGAGGGAGACAGAGGATCTGCTGTTTGTGTCAATGCAGACAAAGCCCGACGTAGAGCTCAAACCCATGAACTGTGAGATTATGACCTGAGCCAAAACCAAGAGTCAGATGCTTACCTGACTGAGTCATCCTGGTGTCACTGTAGAATAATTTTAGAAATAGATGGGGAACTCACTTGGAGTGTAAAAAAAAAAAGTAAATTAATTAAAAGAAAGTTGGGTAGTTATTCCAGATATTTTCAGAAGTATCTGCATATTGCTTCATAAATGCAATTTGTCTTGAAATAAAAATCTTGCTTGAGAATTCAGCACTGTTTAGCACCTTTATGCATGAGAATTTTATCATTATTGTTGATCAAATACAATGATGGTGGTGTCCTAATGTTCAGAAGGCATAATTTAGTTTGGGGATAGTTCAACTTTTCTCTTTGGAATTCTCTGTACAAATCTTACATGAGTAGAACTGATTTAAATGGAATATCCCTGAGAGGCAAAGAAGAGACTTGATATTCTTCTCCACAAGTACTCTTGCTGTGTGATGTTATATCTTGTACCATAGATTATATATTCAGAAGCTTAAATTCAGGGGAAAATAAATTATTTCAAGACTCCATCACTACTGGGGTCTCCTGGGTGGCTCAGTGGGTTGAGTGTCTGACTCTTGATTTCAACTCAGGTAATGATCTCACAATTCATGAGATAAAGCCCCACGTTGGGCTGTGCACTGGCAGCTGGGAGCTTTCTCTCTCTGTCTCTCTCTCCCCCTCTCTCTCTGTTCCTCCCTCACTCAAGCTCTCTCTCTTTCTTTCAAAATAAACAAACAGTAAAAAAAAAAAGACTCTATCACTACTGGTTAATGAGAAGGAACCCACATCTGATGAATTGATCAAATGTAAATTGCAAGCCCAAGTCTATATCTATTTCCATCATCTTATAAAAAAAATCACATCATGTAAAGAAAATCACATCTTGTAACTAAGAGATACACATCGCAGTAAAGTCTCCCCCAACCCCACCAATCCAGATGGTAAAAGTTACACTTGTTTCCATTTAGTAACCAAGCAGTTACATTTAGAGCTAATATAATTCCCAGATATGGAGAAAAATTCTCAAAGGTAGTTATTGTTATTAATAACATTAATAATACTATTTGATTCTCTTCATATGCTCATTTTTCTCTATTCTCATAAATGAATTTTTAAAACACCATCTGATTTTCTCAGGCACCATTCTCTCAAAACGACATATTACTTTGTGTAGTTAATGAAAAGCAACAGTTCCAATAGATGAATAGGGAATGTCCGACAAATCAGAATGGACAAGCTGGTTTAGGCAAAAATAAGAATTGTCCCAATCTCATTTTTATCCTGGGGAATCTTAATTAGACTTATGGTAAGCTGCATTACTGTTAATAAGGATTAATGTCATAGTGATAAGCAGAGCATACAAATCAATAAATGCCACGGTATCAATATATGAACAGAGACACAAATAGCCATTTCAGTTCTTAATAGTGAACTCATTATAAAGTTAAATATTTGCTATGCTCAGGATTTGAAATACCTTCAGAAGCAGGGCGACTCATACTTGCACTAAAGGGCAGTGCAGTGAAATTTCACAGATAAATGTAAACCTTACATGATTTACAAACTTGCCTATAGGGTTATTTTGCAACTCTGACATGGTTTGGAGTCTTGTCCTCAGGTATTTTGGGAGTAGAATGATGATTAGTCAATCAATCTAATGAGTTTTTATAATGAGTTTTTATTAATTATTACTATGGATTGGCTATTGAGTTGTTTCCCTCTCAGGAAGTAGAATAGTCACCTGAGCTTACAGTATTGTTAAGGAGGAAAACTAAAAAGAACACATGAAACAATTATAAAGTAACATATTATTTAGGGTTACTTTTGGAATCAAGAAAAAATACCTAAAAAATAATGGCCTAAAGAAGAGAGATTTCTTTTAAAAAGAAACCAGTCTGGGGACTATGAGTTCCATGTGGTAGAAGGAATTCAGGAACTCTCCACTTCTCTACTTAGCCATTCCTTTGATTTGGCTCCAACTCATGGTCCTGGAAGGGTCCTGTTCCAGGTGACAGATTGTGGGAGGAAGTGGAAGGATGTGCCTGCTCACTTTGAGGAAGCTCCTTGAAATTGCATACACTACTTCTCAATTCTCATTGAAACTACACATAGTCACATGGTCAGATAAAGCTGCAAAGAGATTGGGAAATGTAATCTTCACCTGGTTAACAATGTAAGTGAATAAAAATTGAAGATTATATTATTGAGGGTCAAGAGGAGAATGTATATCAGGAAATAGCAGCTTTATGTATATTTCATCACTTTTCCCACTAATATCCTTTTTTTGTTGCAGGATCCAGTTTATAATACAACATAGCATTTGTCATATCTCTTCAATCTCCTTGAATCAGTAAGTTTCTTTGTATTTCCTTGCTTGTAATGAACTTGAACACTTTTGAAGAGTACTTACTGGTCATGTTATTTTGTAGAATCGCTTTCATTTGGTTTTGTCTGATATTTTCTCTTGATTAGACTAGGGCTGTAGATTTTTGTGAAATAAATCCGAGAGGTGAAGAAACCTTCTCACTGCATCATTTGTGGAAATACATATCAAAATGGCTTATTCCTGGTGAAGTTAATCTTGATCACTTGGCTGTGGTGGTGCCTGACAGATTGCTCCATTGTAAAGTTGGTAATTTTTCTTTCCATACTCTACTGTTTGCAAGTTAGACAAAGTCCAGCTCATCGTAAGAGGGAAAATTTAAGCTCCACCTCCTGGAGGGAGGAGTATCAAATAATTTGTGTGCATAGGTAAACAACCTCAGTTATTAATACATATTATGGAAAATTACTTTAAGGGTATGCAAATTTCCTATCTCCCCTTCAAGTTTCACTTACTAATTTTAGTTTTTGTCAGTGGATCTTGTCTGAAGTAATTATTACTGTGATGTTCTAATGATATTTTCTATTTCTCTCATTCCTTCTACATTTATTTTTTTTTTAATTTTTTTTTTCAACGTTTATTTATTTTTGGGACAGAGAGAGACAGAGCATGAACGGGGGAGGGGCAGAGAGAGAGGGAGACACAGAATCGGAAACAGGCTCCAGGCTCTGAGCCATCAGCCCAGAGCCCGACGCGGGCCTCGAACTCACGGACCGCGAGATCGTGACCTGGCTGAAGTCGGACGCTCAACCGACTGCGCCACCCAGGCGCCCCTCCTTCTACATTTATTTATTGAAATTATTCTGGAAGGAAGATTGTAAAATAATTATTATTATCTAATTTTGACTTAATTATTCAATTATTATTCAATCATCAATTTATATAAATATATATGCATGTATATTTCAGTTATAATCCAATGCTTTCTGTACTTATATTGTTCCAATTATTGTTGCTTTAGCCATTGGGAGTTCTTTCAGACTGAATCCCACGTCCTTCTGATATAACTTTTCCTTTTTTATTTGCACTTACTTAACTTTTGGAACTACTAGATGCTGAATTATCTGATATTTTCTCTGCCTAAGCTCTAGAATTAAACATTTTTGGTTCCTTTGTCTGGAGAATGGCATTTTTAAACCAAGATCTGAGCCCTGTATGTACTTTTGCTACTTGGGTATCACTGCTTCTGGTCTCTTTCAGTGGGCAAAGATAGGACATTTGTATTCTTACCTATAGACACACACACACACACACACACACACACACACACACTAATCCAGGAATGCAGGATTCATTGTTGTCTTGTGTCCCTGCTTATTTATAAAGTGTATCCTGACAGTGAGAAAACTGTCTCCTGCTGTCAACAAATTGTTTGTTTAACTCTAGTAAATAGGTAAAACAATATCATAATTACTAACCTATGCCTCTGTGAAAAGCAAATTTACCAACTGGAGTGAGTGTATATGTATGGTTATTTTTTCATTTAGTATTACAGTATCCAGTCAAAACACTGTTTACCAAACTGATTTAGCTCAGCCATTCCACCCCCCCCCATGTCATATATTTATAATTCAGTTAGAGTCATTTGTCATAGTCTAAACTCTAGTCAAAGAATCACCAACAATCTGGTGACTTTTTTTTTATTTGAATACAGTAAATTTCACTGTTTGTTATACATAATTCTAAGAGTTTTGACAAGTGCACAGTCATGTAGCCATTACCACAGTATGAAACAAAGCTATTCCATCACCGCAAATCCCCTTTATGACTCCTTTATAGTCAATCCCTTGGTAGTCCAACCTGACAACCCTGGTCTCTCATCCATTCCTAAACTTTTGCCATTTTCAGAATATCATATAGATTGAATCACATAGTGTATAGTTTTTTGAGTCTGGCTTCATTCACTTAAAAAAGTACATTTATGATTCATCTTTTTTGTGTGAATCAATAATTTGTTCTCTTTTATTGATGAGTAGTATTCTATTATATGGATGTACCAAATTTTGGGTACTCATTCATCTTTAACCTAAGTAGAGAGAGGTTCTCTCTCCAATTTTCTGGAAGAGATTGTTTAGAAATGGTACTATTTCCCCCTCAAATATTTGAAAGAACTAATCACTGAATCCATCTGGATATTTTAACTTATTTTTGAATATTTTTAGCTATAAATTCAATTTCTTTAATAGAGAACATATCAGGTTAGTTATGATATGTTTGTCTTTCTAAAAAGTAGCTCCTTTGATCTAAGTTGTCAAATTTATGTTCATAATGGTGTAGGAAGATTATCTCATTATCCTTTAATGTTTGCGTGATCAGTAATGATGTTCCCTCTTCCTTTCCTGATAGTGGTAATCCATCTCGTCTCTCATTTTTTCTTGATCAACCTGGCAACAGATTTCTTAATTTTGATGATCTTACAGAAAACAAGTTTTGGGGTGTCACAGATTTTTATTTATTTTCTCCTTTCTATTTTATTGGTTTCTGTTTCCTTTTGTGTGCTCCCCTTCTTTCTGCTTCCTTTGTTTATCTTGTCTTACTTCCCATAGTGTCTTAAGGTGGAAGTACAGGCTACTGATTTTAGATCTTTCTCTTTTTTCCTAGAATAAACATTTAATTTTCACAACAGCTTAAATGTTGCTATTGTATCTTTGATGCTAATATGTTTCTCACTTTTAATATTTTATCATTCTAATATCTTTTTTTCTCATTGTTTCTTTTGCAAGTCAGCTGTAAACCTTACTGCTGTTATATTGATGATTGACTCTCCATTTATGTTTAATATTTTCTTTTGCTTTTGGATTCTGGCAATTTTATTGTGTGTGTTTATTTATTCCTCTTATTTAATTCATTATTTAAAGTTGTTTTCACTTTTGAAAATACTCATTTTATCTTCAAATATTGCTTCTGCTCTCTTATTCTTATATTGAAATTGAGTATATATTATACCTTTACATTGTATATATTATGTGCTATTACAATGTGTTTATTTATTTATTTCATTTCTGTGCTTTATTTTGGATATGTATACATCCTGTATAATTCCACTATATTCTACTTCACTGATTCTCTCTTCTGTTGCATCTTATTTCTCGTTTATCCTATCACTTAGTTCCTACTTTTATTTATTTTTTATTTTTTTTTATTTTTTATATATAAAGAGAGCTTGAGTGGGGAGAGGGGCAAAGAGAGAAAGAGAGAGAGAGAGGGAGAGAGAGAACCTAAAGCAGACTCCTTGCTCAGCTTGGATGAGGAAGCCTGATGCAGGGCTTGATCCCATGACCAGAGCCGAAACCAACAGTTGGACACTCAACCAACTGAACCACCCAGGCACCCCTAGTTTATAATTTTATTTACTTGTGTTTTGTTTCAATTCTAGGATATCCATTTTGATCCTTTATGTAGTCTTAATTTCTCTGAAACAGACTATGCTTTTATTTCTTGCATACAGTAAGCATAATTAAAGTCATATCTAATAATTCCATTATTTAAGCGACTGAATTTCTCTCTATTGTCTGTTCTTTCTTCTGAGTTTCAATAACATTGTTTCATTTTCTCAAACATTTGATTATTTCTGACAGCCAGACATTATTTATGGGAAAAAATGAGATAATTTCAGGAGTGAGATAATAATATATTTCCTCTAGACATCTAAAGAACATTTACATTTCACTTTTTTAATCTTGCAGTTATCTACCAATGCTGGTTAACCTGAATTAAATCATAGATATTTTTCTAATCTGAATTCCATTTCCTAAAAGAGATTGTCTCTGTTCTGTGTTCACTTTCACCACATAGACCCACAGCCCCATCACTCCACAATGTGAGGCCCTGAACTCTAGTGTTGGACTCCAGCTCCTTTAACTCATCAAGTTTCCATTTGGTTCCCCAGCCTTCCAGTTTCCTATGTTTGGTCAATACCTTGAGAAGTAGTAGCTTCAAACACTTGTTTCTCCTGGCTAGATTTTCTTTGTCTCCTAGATCTTGGCCCTGTAATTTTTCACTATTTTGACAGTATCCCTGTGCCTTTAAATGTAAATTAAAAAAAAATCTTTGTCAAGGTTTTATAGTCCTTAGTTGAAATACTGGTCCAAATTACTTACCCTATCATTACTGGAAACAGAATTTTATGTATACAATGTTACAAACACATAACATTATTTTTCTTCCTAAAGTGCCATTTAAATGTTTCATTAACTTTACCTTTTATTGTACAAGGCAGGAGTGGAGTCCAAGTATATCTCTACCCTGTCCTTTTCTCCCATTCTAATCTCATGTTAATTTCATGTGGAATTTTAGTTTCCGATATTTATGGAAAAATTAACCACAAAATTGCTATTTTATTAAAAGTAAGTTATATCAATTATTAGCCATTGCCTTCTGTAGAATCTTTTTTCCCTTATAGTTTTACCTTTCTGGAATCTGACATTAGTAGTTCTTAGAGAGCTGGAGACAGGGAAAATTTGTCAATTTTTGTCTTTCGTTAAGTAACTTTATTTTATCCTTACACTTGATCAAATAACTTAGGGGAATTCAAAGTTTTTTTTTAACATTTCAACTATATATCTATATCTATATCTATATATCTATATCTCAATGTAGATATAGATATATATACTGTATCTATATTTTATATCTACATTGTATATATTGTATATTTTTATATAATATCTATTATATATATTTATATATATTTACTCTGATCTATTTTTATTCTCTTCTTTGACCTTGAGGTTTTATTTATTTATTTATTTATTTATTTATTTATTTATTTATTTATTTTTACACTTATTTATTTTTGAGAGAGAGAGAGCACAAGTGGAGGAGGGGCAGAGAGAGAAAGAGACACAGAATCTAAAGCAGACTCCAGGCTCTAAACTGTCAGCACAGAACCTAATGTGGGGCTCAAACCCACAAACCATGAGATCATGACCTGAGCCAAAGTCAGATGCTTAACCAACTGAGCCACCCAGGCGCCCCACTGACCTTGAGGTTTTAAAGTGTTATATGGCTATAGGTGTTTTTCTCATATTATCACATATCACTTGGAGGTCTCTGTCAATAAGGCTACTCCTATCTTGATGAAATTATTGGTAGTTTTCAGAATCCAAAGCAGGCTCCAGGCTCTGAGCTGTCAGCACAGAGACTGACTAGGGGCTTGAACCCACCAACAGCGAAATCAGGACCTGAGCTGAAGTAGGATGCTTAACCGACTGAGCCACCCAGGTGCCCCTGGAAGACCCCATTTTTAAATGACACTGGCAAGAAGGATGAATTGGGAGTAGCCTACAAGGATAATGAAGTTCTACCAGTAAAAAGTCAAGACTTTTAAAGGACATGTGCTCTACATAGTAAGAAGCAAAGCAACAAGATAATTTCTTAAGAAGGTAGCACCTATCTATCTGATATGTGCAGATATGTGTCCGAATATTGTCTTGAATGTGCACTGAATATTGCTGAGAAACATTAAGCTCAAAATGAGACAGTTTGAGATAAAAATTCCTGGCTACTCAAAATTTGATCTTAGATGTTCAGAACATGAACATTCAAAAAAATGATCAGCAATAAAAAGACACATAAAATATAAAGCTGATTAAAAAGAAAAAAATAAATTTAATTCAAGGTGCCTGGGTGGCTCAGTCAGTTAAGCATCCGACTTCGGCTCAGGTCACGATCGCATGGTTTGCGGGTTCAAGCCCCATGTCAGGCTCTGTACTGACAACTCAGAGCCTGGAGCCTGCTTCAGATTCTGTGTCTCCCTCTGTCTCTGTCCCTCCCTTGCTTGTGTTCTGTCTCTCTCTCTTTCTCTCTCCCAAAAATAAACATTTAAAAAAATAATAATAAATACATTTAATTGTATAAGAATGATGTAATCATCTCATTCATCTTTTTTTCTAAATATAACTTTAAAATCACTATCTAAAGCATATATATCTATACTTTAGCTTTTATTCTTGATTGTTTTTGCCTTGTATTTTTCATATAAATTGGATTTTTTTTGATCCAGTGTATTTACTGAAAGATGATCAATTTACTTCTAGATAGACATTAATTCATAGTTGATTATTCACAATTCATGTGTTTTGGTTAAATTCTTCTTTTGAAAATTACTTTTATGGAAGGCTCAGTGCTGAGAGCTAATACTAGCACTTATCAGACAGAGATGCTTTATCTCTGCCTGATAGTTTTAATCCAATAGAGCTTTGATTCTCATCTATGGTTCTTTTTAGCATTTCCCCTTCCTTTCCATTTTCACTTTCTTCTAATACAATTAATGCAAAGATTTTTAAGAGATTGTGTGTTTATGACTGTAGTCACATTTTTTCTGACATCACAAAATTCTTTTTGGTCACATACTTTAGGAGCACTCATAATATGGCAACAAAGATAAAATAGATGTATTTGATCTTTTCAGTGTATTAGAGAAAGAGAAATGTACAGAAGCCTATTCTGTAACTTTTGTTGACTGGGCTCTTATTATTTAGGATTACTCTGAGGAGATGCTTTGCCAGTTGTTGGGTGATCTGGCTAGAGTTTATTTGAAATGTCTCTGTGAGCGGAATCTTTATCTACTTACTCTTCCACTACATTATGGATCCTGGGAAAGACAAACTGAAGAAAAGGTCTATTTCATTAATGATTCCTGATTATAACCGATGAAATAAAGTCTCCTTTGATGTCATCTTTTACCAATTTTTTTTTCTGGAAACTTCTTTAAGTCAAGGATTTAAAGAAAGGCAAGTTAGACTTCATGCATGACAAGATTCTTTCTCTCTTGCCTGATTAAAATGAGAGAAGGAGAGAACCCTGAGAGTATTTTTAATACATTTTCCCCTGACACCGCATAAATCTAGGAACATTTATATGCTAATCAAATCAAAATAGGAATTATTAGTGACTGGAGAGCCCCAACATGGCTGTTATTTTCCCATCAACATATGATAACAGCTCTGACGCTGAATTAAGGAGCTGAATATTATATAAGCCCCAAAAGGTTATAGTACATGACAGGTTTAAGCAATATTAAAACCTAGAAACACTGCCCCACCTATTACATATTTATTCGGAATTACAAATTGTAAATATTTAAAAATACACAAAGATACAGTGTGAGTAAATTCTTAATGTTTAATGAAATTATTCATGATATACAAAGAGTCAAATAACTCAACAAATACCATGAAGGTTAATGCATGCGAATGAATCTGAAGAGTCCAGCAATGAGACTAACACACTGTGTCCTTTCCTAAGATGGTCATAAAATGGAATTAAAGTAACCTGATTTCATGGTTAAGGATATCTCTGGGGATAAAAGGAAGCAACTTTCACTGAAGACCTACTAGCAGCTAATCAAGATCCAATGTCAGGTCTCCATCTCCATGGGTGGGAATCCATTGATTTTTTGTACTGTTCATATTTTAATACCTTTTAAAGAAAGAAACCTGGTACCTTAAAAAAATCTATATATTTAGCTTGTCTTTTGGCAGTTTATTTTATCACCTCTTAAGAGGTCAGCTGCTGGATGGCAACATCTATCATATATAATCTCAGATGAGCAAATAATGAGAAATTCAAGAAAAAGCCAACAAAGAGAACTGGTGTGATGGGCCCAGTGGGGATATTTTTATTTTGATTTCCAGGGTTTCTAGTGTCCTTATTTATAATGATCGCAAATCATAATGCAGAAAGTCTAAATTTACACTTCCCATTTTTAATGCTGCAATGCCCACACAAGAAAAACCTTGTCTGCAGTGAATGGGTAAGAAGAATTTCCTTGGCAGACTCAATTTACATCTACATTCAAAATGCCATTTTCAAGTTCCTATACTAGCTAGCAATAGCAAAATTGCTCTAATGTTTACAGAGCCTTGAAGAACTGAGACTGACAAGACAATTGTGAATAAGATTTCAGCTAAAGCCCTGTGAAAATTCCAATATTTATAATATAAGATGAAAATTGTTGGAAAATATTTGTTGATAATAGAATCTTATAACTATACCCAGATAGTTTAATTGATAGAATTTCATCTTCTCAATATCTTTCCATCTATCTATCCGTATATTCTGACTGTATATAAATAGTGGTAAGTCTTATTTTTTAATTGAAAAAGAAAACATGTTTATGTAAAACTCTGCTTTCTAGAATCAAAACAGTAGTGTTGGATTTGCATGTATTTTTCATATTTTCTAAGAAGATGCATCCTTATCATTCAATTAGGTATATGTTGTTTTTAATAAAATCAATATCTTTGCTTTTAAGAGAAACATTATTTATTAGCAAAATTCTCACTTAATTGGAGAGTGAGTTTAATTTTTTTAATGCTAATCAGACAGAAATTACTTAGGTTTCAACAAATGGATAAAATTTTATGAATCTTTTAAGATACACCTTTCTTATTAAAAAGAAGACAGAGATTTGGTTTTATGTAACATACTTCATTGGTTTGGCAGAAGTTATCTATCATTTCCTAAAGAAACAATAAAATACAGCATCACTTAGATTCCATTTAATCTCTAGGTTTTTTGGGTGGATTAGTAGGTATTTAATGTAGATTTAATATTTTTTTATTACTAGTACTTGGGTAGATACAAATGGAAAGACCTATACCTATCCCACTTGATGACTTCTTTAGCTCCCTATGCAATATACAAATAAACAGGTACGAATAAATTTATACAAGAAATGTTGGTATTTGATCCAGGGGCTAGACAAATTTGAGTTTGAATTTACCTGCAGAAACTATCAACAAATAAGCCAATTGACTTAGTCACTTACATTAAGTAATTTGATGTAAGTGATTTACCCAGTGATTTACACTGGGTTTCTGATAAACAAAGTAGAGGCGACAGTACTACCTAACTTACAGACTTGTATCAACTAAATTACTAACAAGTACAGAGCTTGGTTTCTAAAAATAATGCTATAAATGGTCCATTATATGTGCTAATACTTTGGTGATGGTCAAACTTTTACTGACCAATGGATTGTGTAAATTGTCATACTGCTTGTGGACTCAGCAACAGGAAGTTCATTCCACAAATACCAAGTAGAATGGAAGAGGCAGTCATAAAGATCATATTTTTAATCCTCAAACTCTTTATAAATCCTGAATATTTAACCCAAAATTATTCTGTACAGTTAGATGAATACTCAGAATGAAGTTTTCTAAATGTTGCAAAAAATAATACTGTCATGTCACAAATGTCTGTTTTATTCCCCACCGTACTTCAATGCCTAGAAGAAATCTGAGGTACAAAGGAAGTACTGAGAAATATTTGTGTATAAATTATTTGAATAGACAATTTTTATTCAAGGGCTACTCAACCAGGATATGTTCTGTTTTTACTTAATATTCAGAGTATGACTCAGAATGAGATTAAAGTCCAATCTTTTGTGGGCTCATACATAAACAAGAAGAATGATTAAGAACTTCCAGTGGGACCAGCAACACCTATTAGATAACTTTCTGAAAAGTTAGCCCGACATTCAAAGTTCTTCACAATTTATCTTTTGCTGAATTTTTAATCCTTATCTCCTAGCATTGTACCACATCCAGTGCATACTATTTTAT
The DNA here is from genome assembly GCF_016509475.1 of Prionailurus bengalensis. Taxonomy (NCBI): domain Eukaryota; kingdom Metazoa; phylum Chordata; class Mammalia; order Carnivora; family Felidae; genus Prionailurus; species Prionailurus bengalensis. Next base: position 61,703,129 of record NC_057356.1, read on the forward strand.
CAGACCAACATTCATTTCCTCTGTGACTTTTAGCCATGTTTTACTTAGTACGCAGAACACCCTTCTTAATTCATGTATATAGAAAAATTGCTTTCATAATTCAAAGTCCAGATAAAATATCATTAGTTCTGTGAAGACTTTCTAAGTTCCTGCTGAAAATTAATCACTCCCTCTCCTCTGTAATCCCATAGTCATTTAGTACCTATATCTAATGTATTTATTATCACATTTTATTATAAATAGTTTTATTTGTAATTGGAACATAGCCATGAACTCGCTTAGGACAGGATCTTTGTTGATATGTTCATGTTTGCACATCCTGCACTTAACATATTTACTGCTATTTAATTTTGGTTAATAAAGTTTTTGATTTACTGAATTAGATTTAGAAAGAAGAGGCAAGTAGAAGAAAATAAAAAAATGAAGTCATACTTCAACATCTCACAATTCTAAATACTTAACTAAAATTCTGGTTGCTTGCAGGGTGATTCAAATTCAACCTTCTTCAATTAAATTGTGAGTTTTAGTGGGTAAATAACCACTCCATCATAATTTTCAGCAACAATCTGATGGGACTGAAATGTAAATCGGGGCATCCATCACACTTCCTGCTGTTGATGGCAAAACATCCTGCACCTCTGGATTTCTTAAGAGTAATGGATATGTCTTTGTTGTCTTTCTCTTTACTGAAGAAAAGTATAGCTTTTCTCCAAAGAGTATTCTCAGCAATTGAGTGTCATTAAAATTAAAAATAGTGATCAAAGAAATAAGCAGAAGTAAACAATGAGCAATTCACACACTAAAAACAGTGACATAAGGTGGAGAATAATGGAAATGAAAAAAAAATATATAATGATGACTGGTTGACAGATTGCCGTCGTTTTACTCTCTGGGGTTTTGTCACAACCTTCAGTAGGGAGATAACATTGAACATCTGGTGGACAACCAGTGCGGAACCTCAATGAAGCTGAGCATGTGCAGTAGAAGAGGAATGAGCTTGGGGCTGTGGCTCATCTCACACATATCTAAGAAAATAAAATGAGCCAAGAATAGTATTGAATAATAACAGCCAACTTCTAGGAAAACATTTGAGTTATAGCACAAAAACCAACCAAAAATCACTATCTTGTTTTTGTCATCTACCAGCTATCAGAACTTGGACAACATTTGACCTCAATAAGTCTTCATTTTCTCACCTATAAAATATTGAAGGTAATGATTCTCAATATAATAAGTTCTACTGTTAAACCGATTAAGATGATACCATTGCCTATGTTTTGCAAACTGTTATATGAGGATAAGATAACCACTGCTTCTTTTCCTTATAATTATGTTATCACCCACTATTTTGCTTGAATTTATATACTTATATATTTATTGATGTTTAAAGAACAGTCTCCTACATTATATGTTATTTCAGGTTATTTAGTGGCCTCAGCTGTCTTTCCATCTAAAACCTCAATTTTACTTCAGGTTTTAGTGATTGATTTTTCTGTTCCCTTCTAGCTGGCATTACCTATCTTCAGTTGTGCCCTAGTAAACATTTAATAATGGGCTCTCTGTCTCTTGGGGGAAAACACTGATTGGTAGCATTTCATGATTTCCTCAGTTTAAACACTCCCACTGTGGCTGACTTCAAGCTACCAACATGACATCATGTTGGAGAGTTGGAAGACTTGGGCACAATCATTTCTTACCAGCTGGTAAGAGTTATTAGCTCTAGCACACCACTGCCTCATACTCAATATAAACTAATTTCTCTTACAACTCAACGTAAAATTGGGAACTTATCTAAATTCTTTCTTAACTTGCTATCTCTGAAACAAATAAAATCAGGTTTTTGCCAGAAAATGCTCAAAAATAACTGAAAACTAGTGAGAATAATAAATAATTCAGTATTATAGGTAACAAGTTCCAAAAAATTTGAGGATAGTTGTGTCTGAATTTCATTCAAACATAAACTAAACCAGACTAAATTTTGCTAAAATACCTGGAGCCAGATGTTCTGCTGAGTCCCCTAATGAATAAAGACTCTGGCTGATTTTGCTGCCTGGTTCACTATATATCTCTACCAGTCCTAATTAAGGCAATCTCCTAATGAATAATCTGTTTCCAGGGCAAAAAAAGGAAAACTAAGCCTAGTATTGGCACTGAGTAGTCCAAAAAGGACCGAATTCTGTTTGACAGCTCAGCAGTTTTCATTCTGAGAGCCTCAGGAGAGAACCTAGAGAGAAGGGCAGCCTTCTCAGAGAGGAACTGCCCTCCTGTACCTCAACAGTGATGAGCCTCATCTCCAAGCTGTTCTCTTATATGTTTCATTCTATTTTCTACCCAATAACTCCCTAACATAACTGAACCTGCCTCCCAGGTGAAGAAGACAGTTTCCTACACAGACTTGAAATATTTCTACTACAGAATTTAGAATTGATCTTGGTTTTTGGTACCATTTTTCACCTTTATTAAGGCCTATTTCTACTTTAAGAACTGGAATTTTTCCCCTCAATCCTATTTGACTTCCTTCTACTCAATTTTCTTTTGAAACTGGAAGAAACATTTTATAATGAAACATATTCAAAAGCCAATTAATAAGGTTGACTCTAGCCTGGATATATTCTCTCCAGTGCCTTCTTTGGCAGGCATGATCATTTTTGTGGTTCTTTGTACCATATTTTCCTTAGGGAACATGGAATAGATGCCAGTACCTTAAATTCTTAAAGATACTAACTCTTTAAGAAAGTCCCATTATGATTGTTTTTCCTTTATTTTCAGGACAGATATGAGTGGTGTAACATGCATCTAGTAAGTAGCCAGTACTTCCTTGATCTGTCTTTTGAGTTCCTTTCCTTTTCCAAGCTGAGCAATTCCATCTCTCTCACTATGTACTCCTCTTAAAGACAGCTAAACACCATCACATTAGATGCAACAGAGAACAACACTAGATTACATTTCCCTCCTCAAGAGCAACTGAAGATTTGCTTTATGCAAATAGCATCTTGGGTCAGGACTAAATGGCAAATATATTGTTAGTTCAGACTCTAGAGCAGAGTCTGGAGCAGAGGAATGGCACACCTTCTCCTGATCCCTAAAGACTAAATGGCAATAGACTTTACTTGAGGTAATTTTACTCCATGGAAGCCCTCACAGCTCACTTCCAACACAACAGCACCTAGAGATGATTCACAAGCCAGCTTTGCCAAGTACACAACAAATCACATTCTCTTTTTTTTATATTTCTGAAATGAAACTAACAACCTTTGTGTAGAACACAAAAATTGTAATGGATACAACTTTTATAGAAAAGTATCAAATATCTCATTGAATTTAGCCATCTTCCATTAAGAGACATGAAAGATAGTGTTTCATTAGAACAACCAAGAATAAATGTAGCAGTTAAAGCAGCCAACTTTTTTTTTAAACTCGTGTGGTCTGCTTCTTAATCTAGAGAAGATAAAAAGTTAGAGGAAAGATTTTATATCACTTTTCCTTCCAACTTACACTTTCATGATTTTGCCTTAATCATTCAATACTTAAGCACTTATCATGTTTAATATATTTTTAAATTTTGGAATTCTTAATCTTTATGTTCCCGTATGTTTTCTCATTGGATCCTTGCAATAAACCCTGTGAGAAAACTTGGGCAAGCACTAATATGGCCACTATTTAACACAAAAGGGAACCTAGAATCAAAATCCACCAGTGCTAAATTCAAATTCTAAAGCTTCTTTCTAGATTTTCAAACTATAACTTGTTTTTAGGTGTTTACTTCTCTTTCTAGCATATTGATTTTGCTGCCTGACCTTATGTTGGAGGCTGTTCTTAAGCTATCTAGTACTGACTTAATTATTCTTCTATGTGAAATTTTGCACATTCATTTGCCTTTAACTTTGAGGCAATCTTATTTTCCAAAAGCTGGTAAAAACATCCACAATATACACTTCAAATTAAGAGCACCCAGAGGACCCAGAGTACAGTGAAAGTTGATGAGCTTTTAGAGAAACATGGGAAACTGGTAGTCATAAAAGTAGTGAGTATTAAGGAAGCATCTTTCTTGACCTAGAGTACAGGGAAAAACCAGAAAAGGAAGGTGGTGTGTTTTCTCTCCATTGCAGTCATAAGATGTAATGCCTATTCTCTCTGTAGAGTAGAATGGAGAAGACTGATAAATACATTAACAATGTTTATCTACTCAGTAATCAAAGGAAGGGAAATTAAAATACCAATGAATTAATATTTGTACCTTTCAAACTGATGATCTTCAGAGAAAAGGACTATACCTAGTATCCCTCAGGCTGTGAAGAAAATGTATACAACTGAGAAACCACCTATTTATTGATATAGATGGAAATTCTGGCAAGAAAACAAGTTCTACCTAATAATTTCATATAGTATATTTTTAATAAATAATTTCTGATTAATTATAGTGCATTTCTACGTAGGCATTTAGTCATCTCAGAAATATTTGTTGATTGTATGTCCTTGGAAGGATGATGCATACTCAAACCATCAAATAAACATACATGGCAATAAATAATTATTACACAGGCATGGTATGGATAATAGTGTTTTAGGTTTTTGGAAGAGAAAAAAAAATCCACGAGGACAAGTGGCCAGAACAGGCTTCTCAGTCTGAGTGATACTTGTTATGTTTTGTACAAGGTACAAGGGTACAAAGAGCAATGAAGAGGGAATGTTAGGTGTAACACAGCTATTGGGGAAGGAATGTAGGGATATTTGAGATACGGTACACAGTTAATCTGACTGGATGGAGCATTCGAGTATGACAATGGATAGGAGATAAAGAACTTTCCTTCAAACTTACGCACTATTATTATCTTACCTCTAAAGTGTTGGTGATGACATTTTTAAAATCCATAATAAAAACATGAGCACCTAGATTCTTCTAGTTTACTTTATTTAAGTCAAGATCTTGAGTAGTTTCATAAGTGGTAACCTAATTCATTTTATTTTTAGTAATTGAATCTTATGTTACAAATTAACTGAGTGCCTTTTCATTTCATCTATTTTTAAACTAAAAAATGTACATGGTAAGGATTGTAGTGAGGAGCTATTTGAATGGCCAGTTATTTTTAAAAGAGCCCAATGAATTCAAAGTGACTATCGCCACCGTATATCATTTATGTTTCTGCCTTGGACTTGATTGTATTTAAGTGCATTTCTTCTCTAAAGTATGTGCCTCAATACTTCCTTCAAATATACTTCAGATTATGCAATAAAACTAAATCCAGTTGCCCAGCAGAATGAACCTTAGTGCCAGAGACAATACTAAGGCTCTTAGTGTGAGGGCATTTCGGCTCCCTGAAACAATGAGATATCAACAGCCATGCATTCTTCCCTGAAATGCAACAGTTGTAATTATTCATGAGAAGCTTTTTGTTTAAAATATTCAGCATTTTAAAATAAATATAGCTAAATTTGTATTTCTTTTGTTTTCTTATATTTTCTGAATCCTTCAAATGACATACCCCTAAAGAAAATAATGGCAGAAACTATATTGTGTAAAAAGTAAGTCTATTCTTTAAACTCCCAGGTACAGTACATTTTAAATTATCCAAAGACCCAATCCACTGTCATTTCTCATGAATTTCAAAAGCTTCCAGCTTGGTTACTAGCAGCTTTTATATAATCTCTACTCCTAGATCATTTCTTATCATCTAAGGAAACAGTATTCTTCAAGACAAGAGTGATCTCCTCCACCTACAACCAAAGGCTTTTGACACCAGGATTTCTTATAATATCTTTCCTTCTTGGAAATTCTTTTTTTTTTCCTCTTTATTTTGGTAAGAAATATGCATTTCCAATTCAGAGGCTTCTCTACACAGCTGCATCCAATACTGATAGGATCTATTGTTTATAGATACTCAGCTCTTCAAGAAAATATGAAAACTTAATGATGTAGTTTCAATTTTGCGTAGTAATACATTTTATCTATAATCAACACTATGAAACTTCTGAATCATCTTATATCTGTTGTATCTTATATTCATGGGCAACTATCATATACTCTGCATTGATATCAATGCCTCACTTATTTGCTTTATTTACTAAATTGCAAGTTTGTATTGTTTATGAGGAGATCTGTCCATTTTTGTGACTTTTCTTGCCCTGTCTGCTTATAATTCTAGAGACAATAGATTCATTCTGTCATCTACCTTATAAAACTGCACCGGTTACTTATTGTTACTCAGTGACTTAATAAGATGCCAATACTTTGTTTTATTTATGAATTTTCAATTTGGACAGTTTCAGTCAGGATGGCTCATCTGTGCTTTACATGACATCAGCTGGGCAGTTTAACTGAGTATACATTTTCAAATGGCTTGTGCACATGTCTGGAAAGCTGGTATTGGCTATCAGCTGAGAGCTAGGCTGGAGGTCTTCATTCTTCTACAAATAAGCTTCTTGATGGGGTTATTAGAGCTTCCTTGCAACATAGGTGTGATACTCTACAAGGAAAGTTATCTAACCCTGCATATATAACATGTAATGAGACGTAGAATAACTACAGTAGACCCTCTCATTGAGTAAAGGAAGAATTAAGGATGTACATTAAAGGCATTGGTTCATAGTATTTCTGAAACCTAACTAGGCACATGCTGTCAGTTCATTGATTTGTGCTCAGTCTTGTTCCCTGGAAATGATTCACGATGGCTCTTGGGTCTATACTATGAACCATCCTTTACTTTCTATCAAAAACACCCCATCTTTGCAGCTAAGTAGTTTAAGCCTTTGGGGATGTAGCAAATTAGGGGCCTCCTTTTATTCTGTCAAAAACACACCATCTTTGTAGCTAAGTAGTTTCTTAAACTTTTTTGGACGTAGCAAATTTGGGGCCGCCTTTCATTCTGTACTATCTCTGTACTTTTCAGCCCATTTCAGCTAATTACTTTAAAAATTGGCAGTTTCTGGGGATCATACTATAATTCACTCCATTAGATAAAATCTACCAATGCAAATCTCCAACACAGACTCTTCTCTATTTGGGCCCCATTGAGGCTACTGTTGGGACACTTTTAATATTCTTAGAAACTTTATTACTTAAGTACAAGACACAAACTTAAAAATATTAGAAGCTGTATTAGGCATTCCTTTAAATGTTTCTGAGGTTGGGAAGAAAACAAAACAAAACAAAACAAAACAAAACAAAACAAAACAAAACAAAACAAAACAAAACAAAAAAAACCACGTCATATAGTCCTGTCATGTAAACTTTTATCATCAGGCCATCCTAATCTAGTAGCACACTGGATTTGATGTTTGCTCTACAGTCATTTCTGACTTTGAGAATCAATTTTTTGGTAGAGATCAGAAATGGGAAACATTTCTATACTAAGCCCTTAAACTCATAGTTCCTTTATATTTCCTCTAAATTGTGCTCAATAGCTCTACAGTTCCTTCAATTCTCGCCTCATAGTTTATCCTAGGCAGCTAGAAAAAGTCAGTCATCAATTCCTATGTTCTGTTCTGAAAATCTATCTGGTGAAATCTATGAGTTCATTAGGTCTCCTCTGTATGTCCAAAGATGTCACAGGCAGTAGTGTTGACAAACATGTGCCCACTTCATAAAGGGGAACTTCTTATGTCTAGCCTCCATTGCAAAGGTTTTAGGTATTTGGCTTTTTTTTTTAAATGTTTATTTTTAAGAGTGAGAGAGACAGAGCATAAGCAGGGGAGGAGCAGAGAAAGAAGGATACACAGAGACCGAAGCAGGCTCCAGACTCAGCTGTCAGCACAGAGCCTGACGCAGGACTCAAGTCCAAAAATTGTGAGATCATGACCTGAGCTGAAGTCAGACACTTAACCAAGTGAGCCACCAAGGTGCCCTTCACATGTTTTAGGTATTTGTTACAGTGGTACCCACTGTACCAGAACCAGTTCTGTTCCAGTTGCCTATTGCTTGTAAGAAACATTCTCAAAGCTTGACTTCAAACAACAGTGATTTTACTTTCTCTTATCATTCTGTGGCTCAGGAAATTGTACATGGCTCAGCTGACACTGAGCTGACAGCCAGATGATCTGGTGGGTACCTAAAGGCTTCACTCACATGGTTAGCACCAGAGTAAGGATGGTTGAAAGAATGGGCTAATCTGAGCCTCTCTCCCTCTCTTAAACATGAGTCTCAAGGCATGTTTAAGTATTCTCTTCATCAGGGTAGTTGGACTTCTTACTTGGGGGCTTAGAACTCTAAGATAGAGTGTTCTGAGAAAAATTAAGAAGTTACTTAAGGACTAGACCCAGCAACTGGCACAGTATCACTCTTTCTATACTCTCTTAGTGAAGCAGTTATGGAAACTGCCCAGATTCAAAGGCAGGGGACATAGACACTCCCATTTCTCAATGAGGACAGTATGAAAGAATCCATGGCTATCTTTAGTCTACCACAGAGAATGTGCAAATACCAATGTAATTTCTAACAAAGATTTTTCAAATAGGATTGGTCTAGTTTGTATAATAAGCCGTAAGCCTACAAATTAAGATGGCAGTCTGGGTCATACATTTGCATGTATTTTTAATGGAGAAGATTCAGAATATAACATGATCACTTAAGTGTTTTGCTTAAAAAATGACTTTTTTTGTCACTTGTTACCACTCTTAGGTGGTAACACTTGGAAATTTCTATTTTATTTGATTTTTGGACATTTGCCAAAAAATTATCTTTAACACACCTTTTGTTGTATCTTTCTCTTCATGACTTCCATTAAGTATAGGAAAACTTCCCCAATCTTCCTATTCTGAAGGTCCATATTCATTTTCTCTGATCATTTCATTTTTTACGCTTTCACCTCCTATTAGTTTCTGCCAAGGCTGACAAACTTCATATGCTATTCTTTGCTGCAAGCTAAGAGATCTTTCTGTCTCTTCCTGAAACTTTTGATCTGCTATCTCTTGCCTTGAAACCATCAAGCCTGCTGTTTTTATATCTTAATTGGTTTTCTTAATTTACCCATATTTATTCCCTAAAAGATGGCAGGATAAAATTTTCAATTTCCTCCAACTCTTACAGATTTCACAACATTTGCATTTATAGTATACTAAAAAAGGCATATTTCTTTTCATTTCTAGTATCTCCTAATAAGGCTGCATTAACTTTTACTCTGTTTCTCTCTTATATTTGAGCATGATAACTATATGGCCAAGAAAAAAAATGTACAGCAGAGAATCATATTTTTTTTTCCTTTTTAAAGAAAGGTTTGCCTGACCAAAGCTTTATTTTCAGATGTTATTAGTTCCTTTTTTGTCTTGAACCTTAGTTTATCAAATCTAGAAATTGTGTGGGATTCTTGACAAACCCTATTCCGGAAATATATTTGGACTAGGCAAACGCTTCGGAAGAAAATAAGACTATGACCTCCTCTGAACTCTGTCCTATTTGTAGAATAAAAGCAAAGAGCAGTACAGAAATGCAGAAACACTGATAGAAAACCTGTGAAGTAAACCTCAACTCAAAAAAACTTTTCTATAGATATGGAAAGACCACTTTGTTATATTTTTTTCAAGTCCTCTATGAGTTACTTCATTGTAATCCAGTATAATGTTGTCAAGGACCAGAATAAACTGTTTTATGATTATTATATTCAGGCGGTGAGATTGGGACTAGAGAAAGGGAAAAAAAGCTAAACTAACCCTAAAAAAATGTCAAATTCCTTTTAAGGATTGTTCTCAATTGGACAGTAATGGGAATCAAAAGGAAAAGTCACTGTTTCACCAGACTATTTTATGTTATCTCTTTCCCTTCTCTCTCTCTCTCTCTCTCTCTCTCTCTCTCTCTCTCTCTCTCTCTCTTTCTCTCTCTCTCTCTCTCTCTCTCAAACACACACACACACACAGAATAAGGAATGGTTTTATCATTGTCATCAACATCAGAAATTCATTAAGGTATACAAAGGACACATTATTGGATACTGGTGATATGTTGTTGGCAGGATAGAAATTAAGAGACATGTGTTGAGCATTTGCTTAATGCTCAACCTGTGTTAGGCATGTGCATTTGTGTTACCTTCATTATAACATGGCAGTATCAGATAGAGTTTGCCAAATAAATAATATAGATTGCAAGTGAAAAAATATATAAAAAGTCAAAGGAACATTACCTTGCTGAGTACTCATAAAATATAGATTTTATAAGAAACAAAGAAATGCATTTTACAAAATATCCAACTGAAGGGAATGACATTAGTTTGGACCACTCATAACCCTGCTTGAGATCAAAGTGTTTATCTTATTTTTTTAAGTAAGACCAGGGCCAAGAGAGGTGCTTATTCACACTAAGCCACATAAGATATCCTTCTTCTGGGACCTAAAGAATACTTTCTTCTCTCCCAGGTGAGCTGCCAAGACAATGATCTTCAGAAGAAAATAATGTATTCCCCAAATAACTATTTGTCAGGAGATAGGAGACTGGTTGAGGTAACTACTTTGGGCCCTTGCTAGTGTCAGGCCTCTAAATCTTACCTTCATTTCTACCTACAAAAGTTACTTTTCTGCATAGTAATACTTCTCTTTTATTATGTAATGTACCTAAATAGCCTTTTATTTTTACAGCTAACATTTTTGCTATAGCAAAAAAATTTTAATATACTGCATTATAACACATGAGAGTTTAGAAAACTATGACCCACAAGCCAAACCTGCTATTTGACACAGCTCACAAGATAAGAATATTTTTTTACATTTTCAGATGGTTGAAAAATATGAAAAGAAGAATAATATTTCACAACAGTTGAGAATTATATGAAATTCAAATTTCAGAGCCCAGAAGTAAAGATTTTTGGTTTTCGTTTTGTCTTTTTTAACAAGGCCATGCTCAGTTGTTTCACCTATGGTCCATGACTGCCTTTGTGTTACTGCCTAGAGCTGGGTAGTTGGGACTAAGACATATGGTCCACAACACTTGAATTTGCATATTTACTATTTGACCCTTTACAGAAAAGTTTGCTAACCCTTATTTTTTGTTGTTGTTGCTTTTGATTTTATGCTTATTTATTTATTTATTTATTTTGAGAGAGAGAGAGAGAGAGAGAGAGAGAGAGTGTGTGTGTGTGTGTGTGTGTGTGTGTGTGTGTTCGTGTGTGTGAGTAGGGGAGTAGGGGAGGGGAAGGAAGAGAGGGAGAGAGAGAATCCCAACAGGCTGCACTGTAAGTGCAGAGCCCAATGAAGGGCTCAATCCCATGAGCCGTGAGTTCATGACCCGAGCTGAAATCAAAAGTCAGACGCTTAATTGACTGAGCCACCCAGGTGTTCCAGTAAGCCTTATACTACATGTTCAAGTGATTCTTTCAGAACTGAAAATGTTCCTAAACTAATTGGCATTGTCTACCTTAGACAATGGAAGGTCTTGATGAATTCTTCACTGGACTTGGGGATACTCTCAGACATAGAACTAATCCTTGAACTTAGTGGGAGAGCCTCTGCTGACAGTGATTTTGGTATCTATATATTTGCCAATCAGACAGAAAAGGTGAAAAATTCATTTGGAATATAATGGAGACTGCTATAAAGTTTCCTTTTGAATCTGTATATTGAAAGGGATCAATGAGGATTATAAATTCAGGGAGAGGAGACACTGTCAATAGTTTTGCAATAAATTTCCCAGAAACTTTGATGTTAGTGGAAAACAATAATATTTACTTCTAAAAACAAAACAAAACTAACACACAAAAAACCCTTTTATCTGCTGATTTCAAGGCATTGCTCTAGGAAGCTTTAAAACTCCCTTGTTTTGGGTAGCATGCTTTTATCCAATGGCATAAACAGGATGCTGTCTCTTATTTCAAAAGTGACTATATCCATTTCCATGGGTGTGCTGCCTCCTCAAATTGTTTCTAATCCATCAATCCTTGACCATTAGAATTCTCTTATTATTTCCTGTAGGACTGAGTTTCTAATCCTAATTTCCTAAATAATTTTCTTGTTGGAAAGATGTCCATGAGATGCCCAGACAGCAAATAGCCACCAAAGTCAATTTGGAATTTTCAACCGATATCATACCAAACAATTTTGAAGGGACACACTGCAAAGCAATCTTGAAAAGTAGCACTGCCAGGGATCCAGGTATTAAGGTGATATTTGTTAAGTACAGAAGAAATAGTACAATGAGTTCACATATTAACCACTTATGAAAGAACGTTGTGATATTGTACTTCCAGCCTCCAAACAAATTCAAAAAAGTAAGCCAAATTATTCTAAGATAAATCAAATCACTACCATGAATTATTACAATGTAGAAATAATGAGGGGTAATAAAAATTAACTCATCATATTTCTATCTTATTTATCTTAAACTAGGTATATTATCTCTCAGTTCCATCAACTTACCCCACCATCTGTTCACTGGTTCCTATTATTTCTTCTGCCTGAAATCATTCACATTTTTCCCTTTCTATTATATCCAACATAATGGCTCTCAAACTATTGGGAACAGCTAAAGATTTGAAAAACCAGAACCAAGTGGTACATCAAAGGGGCAATTGTTTAGAACAGGTTCCAGGCACAGATCGGAAACTCAATAAAAATGATCTTAAATTAAAATTTTATAGCAAATAGAAATACAAGTAAGAAGACAAGTTTAGGCACAAGGAGAGATTGGGGATGTCCACAGAGTCAGTTCAGAAGCGTAATCAAGGAAGTTGAGGAGAAAACTACAGTCAAGACAAATGGACTTGAAATTTACATATCAAGAGCACAGATTCTCCCTATATAAATCCCCTATATGGGACTGCAAAATTCTAATTAATAAGTTTTGTTGAGATATGCCACATATTCCTGCTGAGGTACTTAATAAACACTCTATGTGGTTTTTTTTTTCCTAGTCGTCTTGACAACTTACTTTCTTCTGATAAGTCGTAGGTTGTCTCACATTCCAGATGGCTGACAAACACTGGCAGGATAAAGGAAATGTTTTTCAGTTGTGTTAAAGAACATGGGCCTGTAGGAAGACTAACTCATCTGGAAAACTATTTTCCATTGGAACAATAAACTTAAAAAGAAATATTTCTCATAATTACTATATTGAAAATTATACTTATTATTTAGTAGACCCTAAATACAGTGATCCAGAAATTAAACACTGTATCTGGGGGCACCTTGGTGGCTCAGTCCATTAAGTGTTCGACTTTGGCTCAGGTCATCATGATCTCACAGTTCGTGAGTTCAAGTCCTGTGCTAGACTCTGTGCTGACAGTTCAGAGCCTGGAGGCTGCTTCGGATTTTAGGTCTCCCTCTCTCTCTGCCTGTTCCCTGCTCATGAACACAAAAATAAATGAACATTAAAAAAAATAAACACTATATTTGAAACTTCTGGCAAAAAAAAATGGTGAAGCAAAGACACTTATGGTCTTTTCTCTAACATTTTTCTCAAATTAACTATAACAGAGATGCTATTTGAGAACCTCCCTTCTCATCAGATTATACTAACAGTGATTCCACATTCTGTGGAGCTTTCAGAGCCTGACTCTTACTTCTGTGACAGATAGACTGGGGGAGGTGCTGAAGGGGCAGCTATATTTTCAAGGATGCTTCTGACCTTGAATTATTCTTCTTTTTTCTATTTCTGGCTAGCACTGCATCTTCAAAATTTGAAACTGGGCCAACTACACTAATTTACAAAAACACACCAAAGCCAAAATCCACTCACACAGAGCATCCATGAGATAGTAACTTTGTTTTTGGTCCAAAGCAATCATCTTGCTAGTTCTCACCCTCTTTCTTTTTTATTCCTCTCTCTGCTTTACTGATAAAACTACCTGTTCTTAGCTCCTATTCCTAAAGGTACATATCAAAACACATTTGGACAAGAAAGAAATTGTCAAAAAAAGTAACATTATGTGCCTACTGTAAGATACTCTGAGCTTCTGGTTAAACCACATTACTAGAAAAAGAAAAGGAGAAAGAAAAAGAAAGTAAAAACATATAAGAAAACACTATGTCTAATAAACAAAGATATGGTCACCATCTCAAACCACAAACAATGAGCATTTATTTATATCACATCATCTGAATGTGTCAAGGGATCTATGCTTCCATTGATTTTGAGAAAGATTCTGATTTCTCTGAAATTAAAATAGTACACTCTTTTAGTTTCTACAAATAACACTGTTCAGTATGATGGTCCCTCTTCGGTGAGCTGGAAGATAACTGAGTATTGCCTTAGAAGGAACTGAGATAGGTGAGATGATCCTACTAGGGTCACACAGTTGATAAGTAGCAGAACTAGAACTTAAACCATGTAAAATTGAGTATACATTCTTTACACTTAAAAAGAAAATGAAAAATTGCATGTGAGTATCATCTTTTAGTTTCTACTTAGGTTATTACTGGCTGAGTTCTCACATATAAAAAACTGACTTTCGCCTGCCTAATGTGTAACTCCTTAGTTGTCTAACTCTTTAATGTTTAATTCTGCCTAAATCTTTAAAATGATGTTAAGAATCATGGTGGTGATGGGGTGCCTGGGTGCCTCTGTCAGTTAAGTGTATGACTTTTGATTTTGGCTCAGGTCATGATCTCGTGGTTCATGAGATCAAGCCCTGAATCAGGCTCTGAACTGACAGTACAGAGCTTGGTTGGGATTCTGTCTCTCCCTCTCTCTGCCCCTACCTGCTCCCTCTCTCTTCTTCTCTCAAAATAAATAAATAAACATTAAAAAAATGGTGGTGGTGATAAGAGGAGACAATAAGTAATAACTTAGTTCACATATTGTACTGAGATTGTAAAATCTATCTTTTTGTTTAATATACAATTTAACAAGGTAGATACTACTATTGTCTTCTACTTTATAGATGAAAAAAGTAAACTTATAAAGATTACATATCTTTCCAGGATCATACAAGCACTAAATGGCAGAGCCACTTCCTGATCTCAAGTCAGCTTGACACCAAAGGTATCTTAACACCACGCTATTCCCCTACTTACAAGTAGACCATTATTCTGATGCAAATAACAGTTCATCCTATCTGTTCAAACTACCTAAAATTTATCTTGTCATCTAGTATCTCAAAAGCCTTTACTAATTCCATAATGTTAGAAGAATTGAGAGAAAATTCCATAGTTTTATTTTGAAGATATTCCACAGCATGGGGTGCCTGGGTGGTTCAGTTGGTTAAGTGTCTGACTCTTGGTTTTGGCTCAGGTCATGATTTCACAGTTTGTCAGTTCCAGCCCCATGTCAGGCTCTGTGTTGACAGCTCAGAACCTGGAGCCTGCTTCAAATTCTGTGTCTCTTGCTCTTTCTGCCCCTCCCCTACTCGTGCGCTGTCTCTGACTCTCAAAAATAAGTAACAAACGTCAAAAAAAGTTTAAGATATTCCACAACTTAAACTTGTGCTTTCTCTTACACTCTACTACCCTATTGTATATACCTTCTGATACAGTCATATGGCCCTTTAACTGTTTCCTCAGGCCACTGTGCACATTTTTAGCCTGGCTGCTTTTGCTCATATCTCATATTCTATCTGGGATATTTTCTTGGGTTTTCTTGTTTTAAAATACTACATAGTCTTAATAATCTAGTTTTATAATCCCCCCTTTCCAAGGATTTTCATTCCATCCTAGTATATCCCCCTGAAATCACAGCATTTAATATCTGTTACTTTTTTGTTCCACTGACCTCATAGAGCCTCAGGAATTATAAACATCTTATAGTGTTATTTAACTTTAAGAAATGTATAAAAATTCATTTCTCAATTATAACCTGATTGAGGGTGGGGACACTGTTTTATGAATCTAGTCTTCCCTGCAGCATCTAGCACTATGGTTTTTTGCCAGTGAATGCATTATAATGATTTGCTGATTTAATTTTATGTATACAATATATGAGTTCAGAATTTGAATGTAGGAAAAAAAATCTATAGTTCCAAATTTACATTTGTTAGAAAGTAAATATGCAATTGCATTTGCTTAATTTCAGCAGCAAATGAATTTTGAAAAGAAAAATATGTTATTAAGATTTTGATTATGTTATATAATTATAATATTTGTAGCAGACAGCTTTTGGCATGGCTTCAAATAATCCCTTACTCTAGATATTCATGTCCGATGCAATTCTCCCCCCTTGAGTATGGGCTAGATATGGTGTCTTGCTTCTAATGAATAGAACATGGTAAAAGTGATATGTCCCTTCTGTGATTCATTTGTATAAGAATGTGACTTTCATTTTGCTGGCAGACTTGCTCTCTTGCTGGTTTTGATGAAACAAGCTGTCATATTGTAGGGGCACACAGGGCAAGGAACTGAGGTTAGGCTCTAGCCAATTGCAAGGAATGAAATGAGGCCCTCAATCCAATACTCTGCAAAGAATTTAATCTTCCTAAAACCCAGGTTAGTGAGCTTAGAAGTGGGTCCTTCTTCAGGCAAGAACCCATCCCTTGACTATAATACTGTGAGAGACCCTGAAGCAGAGGATTCAGCTAATCTCTTTCGGCACTCTTGGCCCACAGTAACAGAAATGATATGTGTGTCTTGTTTTAAGTCATTCAGTTTCGAGATACTTTATTCATTAAATAATTTTATTTCATTCACATACATTTATATGGCGCAATTTCCATTAAATGTGTAACTAAAACATTTAAATCTTGATTTTTTGCAGTCCATATTCTCTGCCTGAGCAAGAGCATTATCAGTCATACATAACATATCTTGATTCTATGAGTAAAACTGAGAAGAGTTTATACCTGTTATATCTCATTTCAAAGTTACAACAATGCTGTGAGGTAGATTGATAAGGGGGGCAGATGTCTATATTATTGCCATTTTCAGAAGACACTGACACTAATAAAGGGTTAAGGTACATAGAAAAGGATCAACCATATGTCTACTAGAGTGAAGTTGAAGGTGAAATTATATTTTAAGGTACTCACATCATATGAGCAATTGCCTCTTTCACAAATGTTTATGGTTTCTCCTGCTCGTTAATGGAAAAATATACAAAAAGAAAATGGACTATAATTTTGTGTGTGCACATGTGTATAGTTAAAACAATATCATCATTATTTTATTTGAGAATATTGCATTCCCCCTAAGTGTAAGCATCCAGCTTTCTACTTTCCAGGGAGCTAAAAGAATCAAACTATATACAGCATACTAGGCTGGGTGAATTTGAGATTCCCACAAATGATTTGTTCTCCTGAGACTAACACAGCATTGTTGTAGATAAAGGCTGAAATATCTGCCCTCTCCCTGGGTGACTGTAAAATCAGAGGAGTGCCAAGGAAGTTTTCCCCAGCATTTGCTTTCACACCTTTTGGTGCCACTGAACAAATATTTAACACAGAGCAAAATAACAGCAATTTGTCCCAACTAGTAAGAAACTCAACATGTGATGCCAAGTTATACTAGCTTTCTGGAGACTAAATATGCTCAGTTAATAATGTGTATGTACATGTGTGTGTATTTTTTACACACTTAAATCAACAAAGAGCATAACCTCAATTTAGGTATTTATGAAAAATGCCAGAAAAAAGTATTAAAACTGAAAGAAATATTAAATGCAGCATATATGCATAGGTATATGTGTGTGTGTGTGTGTGTGCGCGCGCACACACACACACACACACCTATGCATATACATACACCCAATTTGTTTTTTAATCAATAGTTTATTTATTAATCCTGACATTATTCCCGGGGCTAATTATGGTCAAGAAATGAGAAAGCTCTCTAGAACCCTCAAGGACTCCTTAAGTACTAAATAATGAGGGGTCAGTATTAGTGTGGAGCTGGCTGTGTGAGATATGAGCAGACATGATGTGATTCTTTGTCTTACATTAAAGGACTCAAACCCACCATTACTATTCCTTTTCAGTATTATTCCTTACTCTTTGTCCTGGAAAACTGGTTTTAAACAACAACCACCTAATCACCGCCCCCCAACCCCAAATTATATGTTTATTTCAGATTTTGTGCTTTACTTCTTTGTCTTTTCTTATGTTCTTTAAGGGCAGGACCTATAACATCTGTGTTTTCTACACTGGATCATGTCTTAAACTATTCATTCAGCAATTATTTTATACTTATCTCCAGTACTCAGAGAGCTTTCAGGAGGACACTGGAGTCAAGCTTGGGAGGGTGGTTTCACCAGTGCTTAAAACAGAAACCACTATGCTGAGAATTTTCTAGTTTATACCCTACTCAAAAAATTGTTAAAATAATTAAATTCTGGATTGGACCTCAGGTTCTTAATTATTATCTGAATTATGATAATCCCTGAAGCTTTCCTTCATTTTATGGAAGAAACATTTCTTTCAAATGATCAATTTTTGTAGATTGTCTCATATTTTGTTGCTCTGTGCAAATCAACTCTTTGGAATAATTTCTTTTGGAAATTCTATCTGATGAACAATTATTTCCAATTTATTTTGTTATTAATGATCAATGTATTAGTTAGGGGAATCTAGCTACTATACAAACAAATCCTCACATATGCTAACTTAACAAATAAAAGATTAATCTCTAAGTTAAGGGGACTGATGTAGGAGTTCCTTGTCTGCAAGCAGCTCTCTTCTGGGCTGTAATTCAGAGACCCACGATTCTTGAACCTCTTGGTTCCACGTTCCCCTATGACTTGTAAGTCCTGTACTAAATGCGAGTAAGTGGTTGATGTGAGAGATAAGTAAGAAGGCATATCTCCATTCCACTCCTAGCCACATGGTTACCCCTGGATGCAAGGAGGCTTTGAAATATCTTCAGCTGAGCATCTGCCTCCTGCCACAACTCATTAGGGAAAGAAAAATATGGAGTGGGAAATATTAATATTTGAAAGTTATCTAGCTCTCTCTGCTACTCCCTATCACAAATGATTAAAGCTCATAATTTCTGCTTTTTCTAAACCTTTAAAATTTGTCCTACAAATACTAGTACTCAATTGTACACTTCCTTATATTGAATTTCACTTTTATTATTATTATTATTATTATTATTATTATTATTATTATTATTGGTTTGGTTGTTTCTGTAGTAAATTAAAAGCAGCTATAGGGCAGGAACCATGATTTACTCAAGATATCTCTGCTAGGGGCGCCTGGGTGGCGCAGTCGGTTAAGCGTCCGACATCAGCCAGGTCATGATCTCGCGGTCCGGGAGTTCGAGCCCCGCGTCAGGCTCTGGGCTGATGGCTCGGAGCCTGGAGCCTGTTTCCGATTCTGTGTCTCCCTCTCTCTCTCTGACCCTCCCCCGTTCATGCTCTGTCTCTGTCTCAAAAATAAATAAACATTAAAAAAAAATTTTTAAAAAGATATCTCTGATAGTCTTGGGCTTGGTGAACTCTATCTAATCCTTAATACACCATATACCTAGGCTTCAATGGCACATGGCAACTCTGAATATATTATGGCTAACAATGTATTCTATTTATTCTAACTAGAGAGTTCTACTCTCCTCAAAACCCTTGAGTAGTCTTCAGGTATTCTGGCTAATGATTCCATGGTTCCTAGAATTCTAAGACCAAAGTTGCCATAAGCATCTGTTCGAAGTTTCAAAAGTATAGGAATGGCACAAAAAAGTCTTTTTGCTTGTAGTAGTTGTGGTTTTGTTTTGTCTTCTAATGCAATACCTGCATAAGTAAAACAAAGGGAAATTTCTAAATTATGATAATACTGTTACTAACAAACAGACTTTGCATTTGTATAGTGTTTGCAGGGTGTCTTTACTTTTCAAAGCACTTCCATGATGTTTATTATATTTATTTTGGAAAACTATCTGGTGATATGGGAAGATGCATACTCTTATATCCAATATAGCAGGAAGACATTTTATCCCAGTGTGGACAAATTAGTTTCTCATACTAATATAAATTAGTGATGACACTAATACTACAATGGATGTTTTTGGGTTCACAAACCACTGTTTTTTCACAAAATGCAACAAACTGTAAGCTCTTTGACAGTAGGGAAGTATGTGTTTCAATTTTCATTACCTATTTGTACTGTGGAATGTTTTAATTAAAGAACCTGTGTGTATGGAGACAGTGGTGTTAATTATTACTGTTTAGTAGGTCTACCACCCATTTGACTTTTTACCTTTTCTCCTCATGGACACCCACTGAAAACATCTCCTCTTGTATTACTTTAGCATTATCTCTCAACCGACCATTTCTGCAGATCCAAGGAAGACATGAGTAACAATACCATGAATATATCCAATGTTATCTATAACCCAGAATTTTCTTGCTGCACTATCATGGTCTATAGGTTTTTCTTCTTCACCTGAAAGTCAAGATCAGGGATGTGTCCTAAATATTTTAGTACCCTTTAGAACCTTATTATAAAAGTATGATCCAAGCTGGGAAGTTTTCTCTCTTCTCAAATTGCAATGATTTTTTGCTTAATGAGTACCATGTGTTTACTCTTCCTTTGTGAAGTAAGACTTATCTTTAATGTTCTAAATTTAAATTGAGTTTCAAGAAAGCCTCGGCTTATTAATTAGTCTTCTAGGATTCAGTGGTCAAGGTTGTATTCCCTCAAGCCAATCCTTTCACCATTTTAGAAGCAGAAGTTGTATTCTCCTCTCAGCCTTCATTTTCCAGACTAAGAGTCCCTAACTCTTTAGACTGTTCCTCTGAGGATATGCTACACACATAAATCAGGTTTCCAAGGAAGCTAAAAGAGGTAATTATTATTTGCATTTTGGGCATTTAAAAACTCAAAGCTCAGAGGTGAGGATACTTAATTCTAGCTACTTCACCAGATTATAAATTTCTCCTGGGAACACAGCTCCTTCTGTTTGTTTTATCTACATCTTTACTCCTTAAGATTCTGGTGATACAACCATACAAATAACCCTGAGTCTAGGGCTCTTAATAAAAAATACATTAGGACCCATCAATGTACTAATCCCAATTCTGGTTTCTAGGTCCTTCTCAGCCAAGAGAAGTAGACTTGTACTATTACCTAGGAGATTATTTTACCAAAAGAAGGAGACTTTTTAGAACACTGAGGTGACAAATTCCCTTTTATCTTCTACATTCCAAAGAGTATTTCCATCTAAATTACATGGATCTATGCCCACCTGTCTTAGGTGAATAGGTACAATCCAGGTATATTGAGAATAATCATCTTCTCCAATCTGAATGGTTTCCCATGGTTTAGTTGTTACCAAAGGACAAAGCAGAAGTGCTTTCTAAGGTCTTTTTGAGTTTAAACCAAATTTAAACCTTTTTTTTTCTTCTTTGGCCTCAAAGTTACATTTTAATTACAGTGCAATAATTTGAGGAAGACTGGTAATAGGGAAAACTTTTAGACCTTTTGTTCTTTAGTGCAGTCAAGGGAAACCTCATTAGAGAGGATTTTCTTAGTTAGCAGGGCTTCGAGGTTAATGAGCTGTGAGTGATAATATATAGTAGTAATCCCTCCTGGCAGTAACAGGTTGTATTTTATACATTCCTTAATCTCAATAGGAAAGGAGGTGATGGGAGAGGGTGAGAAGGAAACCAATTTAAGGGGCCTAGGGATGTTCCAAAAATCCCACTCCTGGTATGAATCATAATTGAAAACTTCACATATTTAAACCTGAGAAGCTGAAAGATGAGTGGGTAAAAACATTTGTCCATAAATGATTTTAGTGACAAAATGGTGACCTGTTTTGATTCCAAAGCTGGATTGAATGAGGTTCTCCAAATCTGGCATCACCAAGGCTAATTTCCTTTTGATGTCACAAGAAAGAGCCAGCAAAATTTAGAGTCATAAATCCTGGATCAATTTGATAGAGATGACAGACAGTAGGAGGGTGAAAGTAGATGAAGGTGGTGTTAACAAGGAGCTGTCCTGAGTTGAATGCAATTTTGGGGTACGATTTATGTGACTTAATTACATAATGGGGTAGCTTTGAAATTGACTGAGATTCCTCATCAGATGACCTTATTTTCAGAGCCAGTACAGCGGTCCTTAAGAACCTTTTTTGTTCATCCCACTTGGCACTTTGTTGTTGAGAATCCTCTAGAAATCAACTCGGTTCATGCCTTAAGTTTAGAGACAGAACTGCCTTTTTGAGCAAGTTTCAGAACTCACCTGGCTGAGCCACAGTGTCATCTTATTTGTGTGACATTAGATACCTTTGTGTAAAGAAAGGAAAGAAAAGAAGGAGGTATGAAGTTCGCTTTCTACTCCTCTGCTAGTTTTGCCTTTATAGGATTGCATTTTAGAACTGCCATAAATTATTTATACTTTTAATGAAATAAAGTTCAGAATCCTCGTCCTGACATTTCAAGGTGATACATAATTTGATGTTATCTAACTGTTCTATTTTATTTCCCATTTCTTTCCTCCACAAATTCTGTTAGAAACAAGCTGGAATAGAGGTGCCTGGGTGGTTTAGTTAGTTAAGTGTCCATCTCTTGATTTCGGCTCAGGTCATGGTCTTAAGGTCATGAGATTGAGCCCTTCATCAGGCTCTGTGTTGACATGTGGAGCCTGCTTAGGATTCTCTCTTTCCCCTATCTCTTTGCCCCTCCCCCACTCACGTGTGTGTGTGTGTGTGTGTGTGTGTGTGTGTGCGCGCGCATGTGGGCGCGCACACACACACACGCCTACGAGCATGCTCTCTCTCAAAATAAATAAATGAACATTTTTAAAAATAAGAAGAACAACCTGGAATATTGATTTTCTCCCAAACATGCAAAACCCTTTTGTACCTTCACTCATTAGGTTACTGTTGTCGGGAATGTTCTCCTTCACTTCTAGTTATCTGCCTCCTATTCTTTAGGATCTAGCTTAAAAAACAATCAATCAAATAAACAAATACACTTACATTCTTCATGAAAGCTTCCTTGTATTTCTCTTTAGAGAAAAGAGGAAAAATTATCCCTTCATTATCTCATGAAGTACCATTTTTTATGGCTATATGCAAAAATATTTTGAAAAAAATTGACAGTACTTTATAATTCAAGGCTCTTCTCAACTTATTGGCATTGTAGTTCCTTTTTCATAAAATAAATGGTATTTTAACACTGAAAACATAAAAATAATCATTTCAGAACAAAAGACAATCTTATGAATCCAATATATTTGATTTGATTTGATTTGATTTGATTTGATTTGATTTTAGAGAGAGAGAGAGAGTAGGGGAAGAGTAGAAGGGGGAGAGAGAGAATCTCAAGCAGGCTCCACACCTAGCATGGCTACATCTCACAACCATGAGATCATGAGCTAAAATCAAAAGTCAGACGCTTAACTGACTGAGCCACACAGGTACCCCAAAATCCAATGTGTTTTATATCATGAAAAAGCAAACATTTTCCTTCCTTCCTTCCTTCCTCCTTTCCTTCCTTCTATATTTTTACATTTTTATTTTTTAGATTTTTACCATGAATGCATGAAGATTTACTCTCCAGTGCCTTGCAGCATTCTTGGACGTGTTTCTTCAAGGAGAAACTTTATCAAGCTGAAAAATTACTGAGAATGTTCATCAGTGTTTCTCTCCCTTGGCATGTCTTGGAGAAACCCTGACAAATGCTTCCTCAAATATTTGAAGCCCCTTGATAAGGTTTCCCATTGACAGAAAATCTATCCCTTCCCCTTTGTTTTTGGTTTATTTCTAAGAATATTATAAGACAAAAAACATTTTCTTTTTCCAGCTCATGGCTGGGCACCAGAAGACACCAAGAACACTCTAGATTGAAATATATGCCTACTTTGTTTTACTTAGGGAGACCAGAGAGTGTCAGGGTACATCAGGGCCCTTTAGCCCTGTGCTCCAGCTCCTCTTATTCAAGTCTCTGGAATGTAGGGCTAAGCCTGAATATCCTATGCTTCTTTATCTTTGTAAGACCTAAATTTCAAAATCAGTTGCTGGTCTTCTACCATCTTACTTGAAATGTCTTTCGGACCACACAAACCCTTCTGTATAACACACAATAGTTTATATTAACTCTGAGTTCTTACCTGTTTTTCCATGTTGATTTGGGACTTTTGGGGATTTCTAAGGCACTGAAGACACATATGTAAGTGACTACATTAGATTGATATTACTTAGTCCTTTAATTTTACAATGTCTCTTCTTTGTTCTCAATAGTTCCTGGGTCAAGATTCAATTGACAAAATAAGCATTATTGATTGTTCCTTTGATGGGAAAATTATAGATCAATAAAAAGTATATATAAACCATTTTTCTATGGTTTTTAATGGGATACAGTTTTTAAGATAAACATCTGGGTGATTAGGGCAATTTCTTTTTCCTCACAATCATAATTTTGAGCTTTTTGGTGTTCAAGAATAAAATTTCAGGTTTAGTATGCTTAAATTAATGATATATTCTATACAAATCTTGTATTTTTGACTTCGAAGTTTAAGTCTTTAAAAGAAGGACATTTTGACAATGGGATGGAATTTTGCTACCATTTTAGACATGTCCTTAAAGAATTGTTATTTCTTCAACCACTCTTGGATAAAGTAGTTATCTAGCATTTTGTAAGAAAAAATTTAAAAATAGGTTCCAAAACTGAGGGTTAGTGGGAGGGTTGTGGGAGGGGAGGTGGGCTAAATGGGTAAGGGGCACTAAGGAATCTACTCCTGAAATCACTGTTGCACTATATGCTAATTTGGATGTAAATTAAAAAAAAATTAATTAAAAAAAATAGGTTCCAGAATATTTCCCAGCAGTTAATGTTAATATGATCTTTCTCCTTCAATAGATCAATGGTAGAATATTTTGGGATGCCTGGGTAGCTCAGTTGGTCATGATCTCACAGTTCGTGAGTTCAAGTCCCGCATTGGGCTTTGTGCTGATAGCACAGAGCCTGGAGCCTACTTCAGATTCTATGTCTCCTTCCCTATGCCTCTCTCCTGCTCATTCTCTCTCTCTCTCTCTCTCTCTCTCTCTCTCTCTCTCTCTCTCAAAAATAATAAACACCAAAACTTTTTTAAAAAAATGGTAGAATATTTTACTGGGAACTCTACCTTGCTGAGCACACTGAGAGGGACTATGCTGGACGCCATACTTCACCAGAGCTCATGAAGCTGGCAAGCACAAAATAGAAGAAATAGAGAGATGAATGTATCTACCACCTGATCCTAGAAACTGTGTATGTTCTACCTATAATCCGTCTCTTCAGATTCCTACATCTGCTGCCATCCCTTTCATCATAAATAAAATCTTATAGATATTCCATACACAGTATAATTTTTTCTTCTATTCTTTGATTAAGTTTGAACACTGATCTTGATGTTCACTTTAACCTGAAGCATAAAAACAAATATGTTTGGAAAAAGGAAGGATGCAAAGGGTGAGCCCATTGTGCTATTACTTCTGGGACAAATACTTCCCGTTCATCCTAAGCCTAGTTTTCCCCTCCATTGGCAATAAAACTGCTACCAGAGTTAGTTTCCTTGGAGACAGAGGAAATGAACCTATAGCATTTCCTGGAATTAATCCATTCCCAAATGTTGTTGTATTTATTTTACCTAAATTACCAGAATTAACTATTAATCTGTTCTCAAATTCCACTTGGATTTATGTCACCAAGTTTTCTGTATTAATTCTAAATTTATTTTATTTTATTTATTTTTGAAAATACTGAAAATGCTATAAATAATGAATTATTAATATACAAATTACTTGATTCCTCTTTGATTCAATCCTCTTACTTACTGTCTATCTACTCTGTTCTAAATCACCTGCCAGGTACTATGGGGAAGTAAAAAGAAAAAAAGTGTTAAGTGTAATGATTATTCCTAAGGAAACAGATGTGGTCATGGGTCTAAGTTTTAGAGAGGATTTCTCCTTCCCATACTCTACTCATACTAACCCATAATCAATTTCTTTCATCCTGTTCTCCAGAATATATTTTTATTTCTATTACTTCTCTACAACTCTACCACTACTGTGCTCATTCAAACCACTAACATTCTTTGCCAGGACAAAAGAAATAGCCTTCTGAATGTCCCACTTTCTCCCATACCTGCCTTCCCTCCCCTATAGTATATTTGTCCCAAAACACCCAGTTATCTTAAAATTTTCAAGTTAGATCATGGTCCCCCACTGCCTTCAACTTTCCAATTATTTGTTTGTTTGTTTGTTTTAAAGTTTACTTGTTTATTTGGAGAGAGACAGAGAGAGCGTGAGGCGGCAAGGAGAAAGGGAGAATCCCAAGCAGGCTCTGCACTGACAGCACAGAGTCCAACTCAGGACTCAAACTCACGAAACTGTGAGATCATGTCCTGAGCCAAAGGCAAGAGTTGGACACTCAACCAACTGAGCCACCCAGGCCCCTCCAATAATTTAAATTAAAATCCAAACTCCATTCTCTGGCCCCATGCTTTTCCCCCTGACCTCATATCCTATAAAACTGCCACTCAGCAGGAACAATGTCACTTGGGAGCAGGTCAAAATCTCTGGGATGGGACCCAGGAATTGGTGTAATAACAAACCTTCCACGTGATTCTGATGCATGAGGGTTCATTGTCCCAAAGCCCTGTTTCCCTTAGGTTTGATCCAACCCTACAGGATTTCTTTCTGCTTTTTGAACCATTGAATTCAATGTTGTTGTCAGGATCTTTAATTCTCTATTTGGAATGTACCTACCCCTGATCTTTGCATGGCTTTCTCCTTGTCAATCAAGTTCCTACTAAATACTATGCCTTTGAAATGTTCCCCTGACTACACCATCTAATGCTGTCCTCCTTATTCCTTTCTTGTACATTAGGTTCTCCTTTTATTTTCTTCTTTTTTTAAGTTTTTACTTAAATTCCTATCAGTTAACATACAGTGTAATATTAGTTTCAGGTGTGCAATACAGTGATTCAACACGTACATACAACACATGGTGCTCATCACAGCAAGTGCCCGCCTTAATCCCCATCCCCCTCATCATACAACCCTCTGCTAACCATCAGTTTGTTTTCTATAGTTAAGTCTGTTTCTTGGTTTGCCTCTCTCTCTTTTTTTCACCCTAAAATATGGAACACTTCAGGAATTTTTATGGCATACTTGTTTAGGAGCCATGCTAATCTTCTTTGTATTGTTCCAAATTTAGTATATGTACTGCCAAAGTGAGCACAGTTCTTGTTTTCTTAACGGTGCTTATTACTACTTGAACTTGTTTCTATGTTTATGTATCAATCATGGTATTAGACTGGAACCAAGGTCCTAAGACAATAAACAACATATTGTAAAGTGGGGTGCAAGGCTATATACAGCACTTGTAAAAGGAGGTTAGACAAAATTAGTTTGTACCCTGTGAGATTATTCAGCTCCAGTGAATAAGATAAGTTTGAGAGGCCTAGAAAAGGACTGTGTAATAGAAAGTTTCAGTGTGGAAGTGGCTGATACGTTCTGGGTCTCACTCCTTTTATTAGATAAGGACAGTCATGTTTTTCTTAGCCTCTGAAAGAACAGCCGAGTACCCCACAGAATCTTCTTTGAGAGTTACTATGTGCCCCTTGCAGTGTGTGGGACGTTGGATTTATGTCTGAGAGAATCTCAAGTGTGAGAGATAGGCTGGTTATCTATTTTGACAGTGAAGTGAAAGAAAGGAAAGGTGGTTGGCTGCCTTGGGCAATTTGTATTCCTAAACTTCGATGAGGAAAAGGATGCATGATGAGCACTTCCTTTAGGCCACATGATGTTCCCTTAAGTCCCACCCAAAAGTTCTATGAGAAAAGTCAAAAGAACTTAGCAGAAAGGAGCAAAAGGTCACAGGCTAAAGAAGATGCTTTCAACAACCAGATGCAAGAGAATTTATCAACCACATAAAGGAAAAAACAGGCCTCCCAAGAGTTCACTTGAACAAGAGTGAATTTTACGAACCTGACTGGTCAAGATAGAGTGAAACTATGTCACATTATTCGTCAGATAAGGACTCCACTCACCATTCTGCTCCACCTTTCCTAGCTCTGACCCTGGAAGGATCAGCATAGGTCAAAGTAACAAACTGGGCGAAGAATAAGCTATCCACTAGCCAAGGTCATGCAGACACCAGCTGCAGTGCAGATGCCTCGCCTCTTCCATCATGAAGGACTTGGCCTATAGCCTTCTGGATTAGTAAAGACGAATGACCATAATACTGAATAAAATGTAAAGCTTTGATTTTTACTATATTTGGACTTACTAATTATCTATTAGGTTTTTAAAATATATATGTGTATACACACATGTATATAATCATGTCATCTTCAAAAAGGTATCACTTTACCTCTTCCTTTCTGATTTGCATGCCTTTTTTTTTTCTTGTCTAATTGTTCTAGCTAGGACATCCAGTACTATGTTGCATAAAAGTGGCAACAGTGGCCTCTTTGTCTTATCCTGAACTTAGAGAAAAGCCTTGTAACTTTGCACCACTGAGTCTGATGTTAGCTGTGGGTTTGTCATAAATGATCGTTATATGTTGAAGTGAATTCCTCCTATATGATATTTGTTGAGAGTTTTTATCATGAAAAGATGTTGATTTTTTCCAGTGCCTCTTCTGCATCTATTGAGATGATCATATAATTTTTATCTTTCATTCTATTAATGTGGTATATCACATCTATTGATTTGTGCATATTGAACCAGCCTTGCCACTCAGGGACAAATCCCATTTGATCATAGTGTGTGACCCTTGTAATGTGCTCTTGAATTAAGTTTGCTAGTATTTTGTCGAGGATAATGAACTCTTGAATTTAGTTTGCTAGTATCTGTGTTCATTGGGGATATTGGCCTGTAATTTCATTTTCTTGTAGTGTCCTTGTCTGACTCCTGGATATATATATCTGAAGGAAACAATATTAGTGTCTCAAAAATATATTTGTACTCTCATGCCTATTGCAGCATTATTCACAATATCCAAGGTACAGAAATATCCTAAATGTCCTCCCGTGGTTAAATGGATTAAAAAATGTGAGATACACCCTCTCCCCACACACACAGAAGAATGTTATTCAGCAATAAAAAAAGAAGGAAATCCTGCCCTTTGCAAGAACATGGTAAGTTAAATAAGCCAGATAGAAAGAGGCAAATACAGCACGGCATCACTTCTATGAAAATTTTAAAAACATATAATAGTAAAGCTCATTTCATAGAACCAGAGAATAGAATGTGGTTCCCAGCAGCTGTGGGGAGGGGAAATGGGAGATACAGGCCAAAGGGTATACAGTTTCAGTTATAAGATGAATAAGTTCTAAGGCTCTGATGTACAGCATGATGGCTATAATACAGTATTTTATGTGAAATTTGCTGTGAGTAGACCACATTCTCACCACACACACATAAAAAGAGTTAATTATGTAAGATGATGGATGTTCTAATCATCTTTATCTTGGTAATCATTCCACAATGTATATGCATATCAAATCACCATGTTGTACACTTTAAATACATACAATTACATTTGTCAATTATTCCTCAATAAATCTGGGAAAAAAATAAATAAAAATTATCTACATGGGGCCCTTTTATTATGTGGAAATCACCCCAAATCATGGAAATTTACTTACATTTTGTTCAAGGGTAGGAGACTATATTTAAAGGGACACAGAGAAATACAGTCAATATGCTTTCCAATTACATTTTATGAGAGTAGAACTTGTTCAAAATACAGGCTGTACTTACTTTCTGCTGAGACATATCACCAAGAAACAGGGATCTCATCTATTATTGTTCACTAAGGTACTAGCACAAGATCATGTCTGGTATTAAGGAGTACTTAATACATATTAGTGAATGAATGAAAAAAATGAAAGAACAAATGCAAAAAAAAGGAATACAACTGGTAGACTGGAGGTTAAATTATGACTCTGCCATTATGTAACTATGTCATAATTAGTTAGCCTTAGTTAATTTCCTAGTAGAAATTAAAGAACCTACCTCTCAGGTGATTATAGGAATGAAATAAAATAAAATAATGCATATAAAATGTTTAGTTCAGTATTTGACCCATAATTATTATTATGATTACAATGCTTTAGGTAATAAGACATCTACATGTATAATATTGTGTTAAAACATAAAATTAGTAAATATCTTAAGGAATAAAGTGATTAGGTTCAAGTTCTGACCATTTCAAAGTAGACAGAATTTGTAGAGTTGGACCAGAGAACAGAAGAGGGAGGCATAGAGTGTGAGGCGGGAGACATGAGAAACATTCCAGGTGTCTAGGAACTGCTGGGTATATAACAATCAGAGTTCACACTTTTATCATCTCACAACTAATTAATTCATCAGCCTCTACCATTTTCTTTTCCCTAAAATATTGCTTCAATAATGGCACTCCCATAACAACAAAACTAACAAGAAAAAGAGAAAAACAAAACAAACAAATGCCAATCAAAAATGCCCCACAGAAACTCTCTCTGCCCAGAAGGAAATCACAAGTCCTTATGTTGGTGTTCTAGATCCATTGCTATACGCAAAACGTCCAACTTCAAGTCTTACTATTCTTCACCAAGAACGTTCTTTGAGCCATATTCATCTCTTTACTGCCCCATGAATGTATAACAAACATTGATCACTGAAGTGTCTGTTCATTTTGTATTCTCTTCAGGGAAAGTGCTTCTCCCCTCTGAGCCTGTTCAAGTTGCCTCCTTCATCAGAGTTCAGCTCAAGTCATC
This sequence comes from Prionailurus bengalensis, assembly GCF_016509475.1. NCBI lineage: Eukaryota > Metazoa > Chordata > Mammalia > Carnivora > Felidae > Prionailurus > Prionailurus bengalensis. Next base: position 61,733,653 of record NC_057356.1, read on the forward strand.
CCTCCAGGGTTCACTCTCTTCTCCCTCTGAAAAGCCATTCCTCTAATTGGTTATAATGCTCTTTTGTCCATTTATCACATGCACTGGGACACCCTGTTCATTGTGCTCTCACATAATCATTTCATTCCTGTAATTTAGTTATGTACAGCTTATTTTTTTATATATTTATCTTATATCTACTACTAAGAATAATATAAATGCTTTGAGGATAGAGGCAATATCATTTACTTCTGTGTATCCTGCTCACTAATACTATATTGTGCACATGATCTGTTTTATAGAATTCTGCTGTGATGTGGATGCTGTGCATCCTGATGGCTTAGAGTAGTGCCAGTGTTAAAGTTGTCACTATATCTTATCAAGGAAACTGATATAGCCCAGGCCTCCCCCTGAAACTCTGGATCACCTTGAGGAAAACCAAAGGAGATATATGTTCCGCAATAACCCCAGCCATAGCCAACAGCATCAATTTAAACTTTTGACTTATCCTCAGTCAGTATTGAGAATATCTATTTCTGCCTAATTGAAAAGGAGTTGGGTACTACTTGAAATTTTCTTTATAAGTTAATTGGCTTGTAAGTATGAAGAAAAAATGGGAGTTGGATGAACACAAAAAATTTATATTGGTCACATAATCCCAAATAGGCTCTCAGATAGACAAGGATGGGTAAGGAGGGGTTCAGGTCATTTGTATCACTTAGGATGAATTCTTTAAATATCTCTGATAGAACCAGTTGAAATAAATTTGGAAATAAAGTATAATATTACCACAGAGTCATATTGTTGGTGACAGGAGAGCTAAAAAAATAAAGAAAAAATAACTGGCTGGTAATATTTTAAAGGGTAACCAATGCTCACCAGCAGCTGCAGTAAGACATTAAGTAATAGAGCACAGTAATGTTAACTGCTCTCCTGGTAAGAGTGGTAAATGAAATAAACCCCAGCATCCAGGGTATCATTAATCTATAGTGAATAATGGCAGTGGTAGTGTAAGGAGATTAAAAAGGGCATTGTAAACATTTGTGGCTGTATAATATACAAATTAAAAATGTGAGAACGCTTGCAGCTGCATAATCTACAAATTAAAAAGTGTAATAGCATGGCATTAATTACTGGCTGATCAATTCCCCCATAATTGCTGGCATGTAGATGAACAATTATAGGTCCGAAATGTTATTTGAGAAAGAGACATTGACCTTGGAACTGTAAGGAATGATACTCTGTTATAAGGTAATACAGGATCCTATCAAACTCAGTTCCAATATTTGTAGCAGCCGCCAGCTCAGTGCAGGGCTGTAATCACCACACTATTTCTTTCGATTATGGTGCCAGAGGGGTTACACATTGTTTTCTCTTTTTGAACAGAAACACCCAGTGACCTTCAGCCTTCTGAAAATGGGACCATCAGGCCTCATTTCCAAGTTCAAACAGTTTTAATAAAAATGAAATAGCAGGAGATAATGTACTTTACCCTTCTAGGCCAAAAGAACAGTTTAGAAAGTTGGAAAGACAAACTTGGTTCAGATGTGAACATTCCAACTGGGATTGTGGCTGTAGACGCAAATGTTTCCAGACCAACCATGTTCATGTTGACAGTTGATAGTTAAATAACGAGAGACTCAAATATTTGATTGATAGTGGAAATCAGAACACTTATCTCTTTTCATTTGCCCTCCTTAATAATAGATGACACAACAAAGCTATGCTCTTGTTGGCAATTTACTGTTATGGTCACCATTAAGACAAGCGAGTTGAGAGGTTCAGCAGAGCAGTTGCTATATCAGACATGTGGCTTCAGTTGAAGTTAGCTCTATTAGTGCCATTTCTGACACTGAATTGCAACTTCACACCCAGGAGTTACTAACATTCTTAGTCCCCTTCATTCATTTACTACATGTGGCAATCTTAATTTTGTTCACTGTCCTTATGTTAAAACTGTCTTCATCAAGATCACAGTAATTGCCAGTTCCAGTGGACATTTTTTACACCTAATCTCATCTGACCTTCTTATGGAATTGGACTCCACTGACAACTCCCTTTATCTAGAAACTCCTTTTTTTTTTTTTTTCTTTTTTTGACCCTCTTTCATGACTGCCTCAGTTTCTGTACCTTATTGGCTTCAGTGATACTAACATTCAAACTTCCTTCCTTTTTCTTTTTCTATTCATTCTTTCCCAGTGAAGTTCCATCTACTTCTAATATATACGAGGGCTAAATCTCTGGTCCAGACCTCTTCTCTACACCTCATAGTCTGTAGCCAAAACACTACCAGGCATAAAGAAATGGAGGGCTCAGCCCCTCAGATCCTACATATATGCACCTTCACACCAGACACGGAGTTAAAATTACCCTCCTTCTGTTCTCCTGATTGTGACTGACAGCTAGAATGCTGTGCCCACCCCATTTTTTAAGCTCCTGTACCCTCAGGCAAGTCAGTCATCATGGCCTGTTTATATTGTCCTCTATTTTTTCTTGAATCTTTCACTATCCTATTGTTCTTTTTTTTCCCCAGTGTTTTTGTCATAGCCTCATAATTTTTTCTTCCTCCACTTTAAGTACTAACTTCCCAATACACACATATAGGGCCATCCACAGTCATCACTGGCCCACTTGTAACTGGCCCACTTGCAACTTTTCAACTGCTTTGTATTTTTACTGAGTAGAGTTAAGCCTTTCATCAAGACCCTGATTCCTTCCATAAACTGGCCCTTTATTAATTCTCCAGTTGCACATGCTACTGCTTTCTAATCTTGCATGTTTTCTCCAACAACAAGTAACCACGATAACAAACTCTTTCAACAAAGCCAGCTTTATTAAACCTCCAGGCCTTTGCACATACTATTCACCCCTGTCTGGATTCCTACTTCATCCTTGTCATCTTTTTTTTTTTATTAAATTTTTTTTCAACGTTTTTTATTTTATTTTTGGGACAGAGAGAGACAGAGCATGAACGGGGGAGGGGCAGAGAGAGAGGGAGACACAGAATCAGAAACAGGCTCCAGGCTCCAAGCCATCAGCCCAGAGCCCGATGCGGGGCTCGAACTCACGGACCGCGAGATCGTGACCTGGCTGAAGTCGGACGCTTAACCGACTGCGCCACCCAGGCGCCCCATCCTTGTCATCTTAAAGTGTTTTCATCATCATTTTTTTAAGGGTCAATTTAGAGACCATTTTCCCTCAGAATCCTTCTTTGTCACCCTCAACAGAGCCATCCCTCTCTCATTTCTTTATCCCTACAGATACTTTCATTACAACACTTCTCAAAATGTGTGGTTTGTCTAAATGGCCTTTCTCCCTCTACTGTGTCTTTGTAAATGTGTTTCCTATTATGAAGCCTGACATCTGGTAGGCACTTGGTAATTTTTATTTCATGAATTGTATGGAAGTTGGTAAAACCAAAAGAAGTGCTTGAAAATTAGAAATAAAAATGTAGACAAAGTACTCCTCTCTTGGGAGTACTTTGCTTATATTAAAGCAGTTGCAGTGGAGATAACAAAAACAGTAATAGTAATATCAAATGCCAACACTAATAATAGTGTAACTAGTCATAGTAATACAAATGCCAATCACTTCCTATGTACCAGATGTTGTGCTTCTTTTTTCTTTCTTTTTTTTTCCTTTTTTGGCATGAATTATCCCATTTGATCTTGACAACAGATAAGGTAACTGAAACTCTAAGTTAGAGAGTTAAAAAAAGAAAAGCCTGTTCAGAATCACAGTGTTAGAAAATAGTGAAGCTAGGGGTCAATCCACAGCTATCTGATTCCAGAGTCTGTTCTATTAACCATTAATTATCCCACCTCCCCAGCCCCCCTTCCCAGTACTAGTTAAATTATATTTTCATTGAACAGCTCATTTTTTATTGAAAATACTGAAATAACATGTTATTTTGGATTTGTTTAGACCCAGAACATTTATCTCTGTATAGATATACTCCTAACCCACAGATTTTCCTTTAAACAAATCCTAAATACCTTGAAAAGAGACTGACCTCAGTGAAACTTTCATCTGAAGCATTTTAAACAATCACATATCACACATACACACCAAACAAATTTTCAAATAATACCAGCACTTTCTCCCAAAGCAATATTCATCAATTTCTCCACTTGACTGTTCCATCTATTCAATACAATTATGGAGACTTGAAATACACAATAGATATTGATTCAGTTTCTCACATAGAGACCATTTAAAAACAAGAACTTGGGAGGACATTTTGAGTAAAACTATTTACATAAAAAATAAAATACTGGCATATAGCTTGAGGTCAGTCTTAAAAGAAGCCATAAAACATATAAAATTAAAGAAGCAAGTATCTTCAGGAACTTTTAATAGACTCTCCCCTTTGTGCTAATCAAAATAATTAGCATTTCTATTATTCCTTGGAATCTCACTATAGAACTCTTTGCTAAAGAGAGGAATTCAGTGGTTTAGAAAATGATTAGCATTTATATTATTACAAGGGCAACCCATTAGAACATTACTTCCTACAAATTAGAACTCAGAGTTATGAAAGCTAGCATTTCTACCACAAGCTGGAAAATATGTGTAAACTTACTCACCATGGAAAGGAATTCACTGTGGAGTTCATGAGACTGGACCTACAGAAGAACAGAAAAATGGAAAAGCAAAAATAAGAAGAGAGTGTTTTTAAAGTATCAAAATGAACTTGCTCTAATGTGGTACTACCTACAGACCAGCTCTCAGTGAGTCCTCAGAATGGCCCCAGAAGGTAGCTCCATGGGATCAGACTCATGATTCTGCTTCTGCCCCATAGAGATAACATTAGTAAATCTAAAGAGTAGGAGAGGAAGAAAGTCAGACTTCCAGTTCTTTATTGGTTTCTCCATGGAAGATACTTTAAAGATAAAAAAATCTCAAATTTAGAAAAATAGTTGTTTGAAAATTATTGTAATTAAATACTTTTTATTTAAAAATCTGTGTGTAAATTCTAATCAGTTTGAGTAGACACAGTTTCCATCAAGAAAATGACAGTTCTTCATTTTCATGTCATCATTGCTTTTGGTTTTCTTAGTCTTTTATTTTTTTTTTGATCATTTTTTTAATGTTTATTTATTTCTGAGAGAGTACGAGTGGTGGAGGGGCAGAGGGAGAGGGAGACACAGAATCCAAAGCAGGCTCCAACCTGTCAGCACAAAGCCTGATGAGAGGCTTGAACTCATGAACTCTGAGTTCATGACCTGAGCCAAAGTCAGATGTTTAACCAACTGAGTCACCCAGGCTCCCCATGGTTTGCTTGGTCTTTTAATACATTAGAACACTTAAAAAAACATCTCTATGAGGTTTTCTGATAGAAAAAGTTAGAATGTCCCTTTACATTAATCAGGTCACTGGAGAAAGCCCCAGACTGTTCCTCTTTCCCTCCCCCTAACCAACTCAGATGCAAAAAAGCAGGTACATGGATGAGAATGGATCAGGGTCAAGGTCATTGAATGCGACAAAGTATCAGAGTTATAGCCTGTCTCTCTTTCAGGGTACCATCCTCTGGCTCCCATTATCAACTATCCTAAATCAAAGCAACATGGAAGGAGACTTCACCTCCTTTGGCAATTGTGAATAGTCCTACCCGAGAAAGACTGGGGAGAGACTACTTGCGCTAGTGTATAACAAACTCTCTCTCCTTTTTTCCCCTCAAAATTGTTCTCTTCCCCTCTTTTAAATTTTTTAAATCACTTTTTGTGTTGAAATAATTTTAGACTCACAAGAAGTTGCAAAAATAATACAGAGAGTTCCCATGTATCCTTTACCCAGCTTTCCCCAATGACAACATCCCACATAACCACAGTATATTACTGAAACCAGAAAATTTGTTATTGGTACAATACTATTAACTAAACTACAGATCTTATTTGCAGTTCATCAGGATTTACATACATATACTTTTTGGGTGGGATGTATAGCTCTATGAAATTTTATCACATTTGTGTAATCACCACTACTATCAAGGTACTAAAGTGATACCTTTACATCACAAAAAAGAAACACCCTTAGTTACTTATTAATAGTCAAATACTTCCTCAACCCTAACCTTAACAAACACTGATGTGATATAGTATCCCCTTCCTACCTCCCTTCATTTCTCCTTTTTTTTTTTAATTCTTTCCAGGCCACCATTATCTTTTCCCAGGCTGCTAAAATTATCTCTCCATTGTCTTTTGTCTTGTCTTCCACAAATCTAATTCCCACACTGCAATGTGATAGAGCCATTTAAAACACATGGGATCATGTCATGCCACTATTATATACCCTATTTTAGTGACATCGTCAATATTTTCAGGATAAATTCTGAGTTCCATATTTTTTTTTCTTGATCTGGCCCTTCTCTAAACCTCTTTCATGGTCTCTTAATATATTTTCCCTTTGTATGCTGAATTCTAACACTAGGGACTGTCTTCCATTTTCTCAGTTGGATTACATTCTCTGTGAATCTTCTAGGTCTTGCATATGCCAGCTATACTTCAAGGAACATACTTTTTCTCTCCTTTTATCTAAATGATTTGTGATTAACCTCCATCTCTCAACTTCAGTGTTATTTCCTCAAGAAATTGTTCTCTCATCGTCCAAGTCTGTGTCAGGTGCCCCTTCCATCTACCATCATAAGACCTTGTACCTTTCTTGCCATAGCATTCATGAAACCCCATATTCCAAGTGTCCATTTAGTTGTGTCTACTCTTCACTTTGCTGTACACCTTAAGGGTCAAACTGTGGCTAGACCATTTATAATTCTAACCCCAAAGTCTAATTCAGTGATTAAAACATAGAGGGTGTTAATAAGTGTTTGCTGAATGCATTAATGAGGGACGTACCTTGTCATATGGGACTAAAGTGCTGAGAAGATGGGCAATGGGGGGCAAAGTTAACACTTTGCCCACTACTACATTTTTTCATGTGCTAGCACTAATTATATATGCATTGAAAACCCCTTACAATAATGATCTCTGCTATGTCATTTCTTACGTCACCATCTCAAAATGTTGAATAAAAGCATACTATGTACAGTGAAAAATAATTCTCAAACTGCTTGCAACCCATTTCCCATTGTGAAGGAACACCTCAGTAAAGCTTAACTTCTCAACTGCTGGTGAAATGGCATCACATTTGTGCCAGGTTGGAGTAGAATGAAATCCACATGTCACTAAATTTGTGAACCCAGTCCTCATCCTCAATGTGAGTCAATAAAGTTAGAAAGCCTTTCACTTCAGAATACAAAACACCTCATTGCACATTTCATATTCCATATTTCTAGACTAACTTATTAGAGATGCGTACACCATTTGCTGTTGCTTTGTGACACTGGCAAATGCTTTTAAATCTTCTAAATGTTTTTTTAAAATGTGTGAAATGTGTTCTTTTCAAGGACGTGAAAGTGAACTGAGGCCAAGTGGCAGTGGGCGTGTTGGCTATAAATCTACTCAATACATAAATATATGCATATTGAATTTTTCATCACTAGGCCGACTATAAAATATCTACCTTGTTGAATGTGTTATTTGTAATGTGCAAAGTTCACACTGCTAAGAGAACCATAACTTTTGCATTCTTATTTTGTTCTGTGACATGCAAAAGTGGGTTTATTTTCCCTAAAACATAAAACTAGACTTTTGTGAATATAATACTCCATCAGATTAAGGGCTAGATGTATAGAATATTTTAACTATTCAAGAATAGATTCTGGTATATTATTTTGTGTTAATTGTAAAGATCAATTTTTTTTTATTTTCCAGCATGCTTAGAGGATATCAAATTTTATTGTTCTTTACTCTTCTGAATGAATGTAATAGATATGGCAATTAATTTTTTAAAAATTTAATGTAAAAGTGATCTATTTGCACATGGTATACATTATATACACACTCTCCATTATACATGTCTGTATAAATGCTGAAATTGATAATATTTAGCCATTTGGTAGATGAACCGGTCTACTATGCTTATTTGCCACTTGACTCCTTATAAAAATGGGGGAAAAAGGCTCTTATTTCAGTTAGGCAGGTCTCAAAGAAGTTGTCTCCTCTTAAATAAGTAAAAAGATAAAAAATCAGTGAGGACAGCACTGTCCTTTGGAGAATGGACCTTGCCTTTAGGTTTTTGTAATCTACAACTGATTTAATAAGATTTATTCTTTTTATGATTTATGAAACACTACTTGTAGTTGAGAAATAATTCAGCATTATTCTGGACAGGATATGAAGAATGACTTTTTTTAGCCTTTAAAAGGAGCCTATTCTGCTATTCTTTGAGGCAAAGAAATAAGACTGCTAATCTTGGGCACTATTTCTCTGCAGATGGTACTGGTCAGATCTTGTTCTTTTGGTTGAAAATGTGAATTTTATACCTTTATTATGGTAAAAGGATTGAGCTGCAACTTAAAAAGGAATATATGTTCCTAGGTAAATGGCAAACTGTTTGACTTCACTCTGGACTGCAGTACTTGCTGGAAGCAGTTTTTTCATAGTTGGATATGAAAAATAAGAAAGACTCAAAATGCATAAATTGTAGCAGATGCTTCCTTAACTTACCCTGGTGAAATAATTTTGATGGGTGGTTATGAATTTGTAAGTAATGTTTACTTCTGAAATGCCATAATTGCTTTTGGAACTATTGGAGGCATTTTGAATTGTATCTGTTTTTATTGTAATATGGAATTGTATTGCCATTTTATGAAGTGGCATCTTTTTGATGCATGGAAGTTCTGGATACATTTGTTATCCATCATGAGGAAACCAGATAAGTAAATATTACAACTATAACTGAAATGCTTCTTTTTTACATGAATAAATGAAAACCATTTTGAATCTGAAGGCAGAAACACTCTATCTGCAGACTGACAAATTGCATATTTGTTTGGTTTCAAAAAGCTGGTGTCTGGCTTCTACACTGTGACTGAGAGAAATGTCTGTCTCCTGCATGACAGAGCCTCCGAGATGGAGGAGTTCTCTTCTTTATGGAGGTGGGAGAGGTCAACTGAATGGACCATAAAGAAAAAGGGTCCTTGTCTATATAATTACTTTTGAATTGAATAAGACCACACAGTCTTTCCATCCAAAATGTGGTAGCTTATCTATATTGCTACACTCCCAAATCCCTCTCGGCTTTCTAATATTTTCTATAAACGTTTACTGAACACATAACTTTGTGTAAAATATTAATAATTAGTTTCCTGTTAAGATACTTTGGCCACTGATAACTTAGAATTCTGTGATCAATCTAGCTTTAACATAACCCCCAAACATTGACCATATAGAGTAATATACATGTGTTTTAATCTAAAGACTAAACAGACAGACCTGAATTTCAAAATGGCTAAAAAAGTGAAACTAGCCTTTGGAGAAAGAACTACCTCTAAAAGTGAGCAAGTGATTCAAAAGAATAACCAGGTGTTTGACTTCTAAGAGGTACCAGAAGTTAAAAGAGCTTTTCTTAATTATGAGATAAGGAGTATATCCAGTACAATGACTTGTTCTTGTAAAGCAATGTTTGGGCAATATACAAAACAAGTCATATAATGCAGACATTTTTGTTGTCAGATAAGATGTGGATCAGGTAGATGACTGGCCACATGGATAGTCAGAGCAAAGGGAATGGAACACATTTGAAGACAGACCATCTATACCACTGCCTCTTAAACTTCAATGTAGATACAAATCTCCTGAGGAATTGTGATAAAATCCAAACTCTGAATAAGGATTTCTTGGGTGGGACTCAAAACTGTATTTGTAACAAGCTTCTAAGTGATGCCAATGGCACTGGGCTATTGACCACACTTAGAGAAGCAAGGTGAAACAGTTAAAAAGAACTCAGCAATGGAGCACCTGGGTAGCTCAGTGGGTTAAGTGTCCAACTTTGGCTCAGGTCATGATCTCACAGTTCATGTGTTTGAGGCCCACGTTGGGCTCCATGCTGACAGCTCAGAACCTGGATCTTGCTTCGGATTCTGGGTCTCCCTTTCTCTCTGCCCCTCTCCCACTCATGCACTCTCTCAAAAATAAACTTAAAAAACAAAGCTTAAGAAAATAAAGTGAATTAAAAAAAACAACAAAGAACCCAGTGATTAGTGCAAAATGAGTTAAAGTAAATTTGACATAGAAACTTTGTTCCATTTCTTTGCTACAATTCCAGTGTCTCTGTACAGTCAGGGTTTATCTCTGTTGATGACAGTATCAAATCCCTATTCTTCAAGTGCAATGACATTATTATTTTACTTTCTCTTAGACAGGGCTTTATTCACTCATACAAAAACAGAAGATCAAAAAATGTCATTACCATTTTTAAAAGGAGTATCATCAAAGAAGTTATTATAAACTATATAGACCAGTAAAAATAATCTAACTTCCAGACATAATACTAGACAATTATTAAAGAGCTGGCTTGTAAGTGCCTAAGAAAAGACAGCCACAAAAACAGGTCCCTCTGAGCATTTACTAAGCACAAGTCATGTTTCAATAGCATAGTTTTTTTGGCAGTAGATGTAACAGGTCTAGATTTCCACGACTGACATTTTTTCTGTCACTAAATTTAAGAACAAAATGTAAAAACAGAAATTAAATGCAAGGAAATTTGTTTTTTGTTATCAATTATTATTGGAAAAACTATATCAAAATAAGGCTGATTAATTTGTTGAGGTACATTGATTAGAAGTTTCTAAAATTAGACTAATAGGGTAAATGTGTTCAATTTTATTTAAAGTTTTGTTAATGCATCAGATACATTAATAAATTAGATAATTAATAAAGAAGACATTGGCATCAAAAATTTATATAGCATTGGGCTGTGAGAAACAGCAAAGATATTAACAAGCTAAAGTAACAAGTCATGTACTGAACCTATGTATAAATAACACCAAAGAGTACTTTTGTCTAATAGTCCTTAAGGTCAACAGTAAAGTTTAGATATCTTAAAACATAAACAATGCATAATTTTATGAGAAAAAAAATGATCAAGTTCTCTGACAGGTCTTTGTCTTCTACAAATTAAGGATCACTCTGAGGGGAGTCAAGAAGTGTTTTATCAAAGAGGTGACCTGAAACTTGTCCATGAAGTACAGGAATGGGTAGACAGATGGACAGAAGAAGCAAGTGACAGTGCTCGTTTAAATTAGTTACAATTAAAAGGACTATAATAAGGAAGGCTGTAGGATAAAAAATGTGCATGGCCTCTGTAGAAACATACAAATAGATTATTCATGAAGAAGTGCAAAGGTTATGTTGAAGTGAAACAAAACAGGGCATCTTGAAAAGTTATAATATTGTCATATGTTTACTTTCACTTTTTAGATCTTAATTTTCTTCCTGTTCATTAGTTATTTTCAAAATACAGCTAATAATTTTTATAAATTCACAATGTAAATCTTCAGTAAAGAATCAGAACCTAAGTGAATAAACAGCACAAGATTTTCTTTTTTCTTTTTGAAGAGGTGCTTGTTAGACAGTAGAAGAGGATTCTTTGGTACTTCAGTCTCAGGATCAAGCTTGCAGTGGAAGAATCTCTTGCCTCACCACTCCTCAGTTATGGAGATCTTCATTCCTCTGTTCACACTGGCCTGAGCCTTTTGACTAACTTCCAATTTCTCTCCATATCCTCAACTGGTCCCATCTTGGCTTTCTTTGTTGAATATAAAGTAAACTGGATTAGGAGAACAGTGAGTGAGTGTGTGTGTGTGTGTGTGTGTGTGTGTGTGTGCGCGCGCGCGTGTGTGCCTTCTGAGTGAAGTACAGCCTTGAAGTCACAGATGGCACATTAGAAAAAAGAAATATAGTAAAATGAGTAAAATATATTCTCATTCACAATTTCCTAGAGGCCCCTTGGTTGTTAATTGAAACTTTTGTCTACTTTATTGAACAATAAAAGTGGCAGCAACTACTCCCAGGTGTCCTTCAGTATTAAAAAGAGGATAAAGGGTTCCTGGCAAAGGTGACAGAAATTAATGCGGTGAGCCCAGCTATCAAACATTCTGATATGTGAATTGCCTGATATTTCTATAATGCTGTCTTATGATTGGAAATGTTATTGCTTCTATTGAATCAATAGAAAATGTTAAAGCTCCACAGAACCCCAATTACAAACTAAAGCTGGAAGGTTAACATCTGGGAGCAGCAGAGATAGAAACAATCTCTATTGTCATACCTTCCTGACAAGTAAATGTCAGAAACATAACGCCTTCGCCTGGTCTCAGCACGGAGCACATGTAAAAGAGTGATTGTAAGGCTGCCTCAAGTCAAATCGCCTGTCATCTCAGCTTTGACACGGAATTACTTTTGTTTTATGCATCTATTAACCTTGAACTATCAGTATTTGTTTTAATGTTCCAGGCTGAAGTGACCTACGTGTTCTTCTCTCATGCAAGGAGAGGAGAGAGCCTATGGCCCAGGTTGGGACTGGTCTTTATGAGAAGGCAGAGTGAATGCACTTGGAAGGACCAGCTTTCTCCCAAATAGTAACTCCCTTTTTTGAAGTCCACCACTGGAAGGACAATTCCTTTGTGTTTTAAGGGACTCTTGTGCCCAAGAGTTTCTTGTAGAAATGCAAACATCACAGATCATGGAGAGAATGCCATATGATCAGTGATGAGACAGTTACCACAAAATGTATTCCGAAGAGGTCCTCGGTACAGTCAGTAGGGAAGGTGGCAGAGGGAAGAGAAGGCCTCAGTTTCTTATGGTAGAAGATGGGGCAGAGAGAGAGATTAAGTAACCTAACTTTGATCTGAATCCTGATGGCTTCACATATCACATCTCTTTTCATTCTTCCTAGACCTTGCATATTATTAAATGCTTTACATCTCCCACATTACCTTGTCTAGCATCTGTAAAGAATAGCCATTTTACGTTCCTTTTAACATAATACTACATAAGGCAAGTGGGACAGTTCTATAACTGGTTCCAGGCCTTCTGTTCTACTGCTTTTTCTTGTTGCTGCTACTGTTGTTGTTGTTTAATCCTGAGACAACTTCAGCTTCATCTGATGCGAGGTCTCAAATTACAAAGTAAAAAATATATATAATATATATATTATGTATAATATATATTATGTATATTAATGTTTATTTATTTTTGAGAGAGAGAGAGACAGAGTGCAAGCAGGGGAGGGGCAGAGAGAGAGGGAGACACAGAATCCAAAGCAGACTGCAGGCTCTGAGCTGTCAGCACAGAGCCCAATGCAGGGCTCAAACCCATGAACTGAAAGATCATGACCGGAGCTGAAGTCAGATGCTTAACTGAATGAGCCACCCAGGAGCCCGAAAAGTAAGATTTTTTCTTGTACTTCTTTATTCACCATGGCGTATACGAGTCTGGGCTCTAAAAATCCTACTTTGCCCTTGATCCAATACTTCACATAACCAAAAGCATATCCTGAGCATATTTTGCTTGAAGCTTATTGTGAGGAATAAACCTGTTTCTTTTTGAGGTCTGATGTCTTCACCCATACTTTTAGGCTGGATGCAGCCCAGTATTCCTAGGGAGAGAGTTACTCAGTGCAAGTGTTTATCGGAACTAGATCCTATTTTCAACACATAAATTCTCTATAATAACCAGAAAAAAATCTGAGTCTTTCCTTTTGTATTCCTATCAACCTTTTATTAAGGCCACTTGTCTGCCTTTTAATATCTGAATTTTCAACTTGTTTGCAAAAAGAGATGACTAACATACTTTGCCCTTCCTGGTTCAGGATCACATCTCTACTCAGTTCCTAAAGTTCTTTTTCATTACTCACCATGGCAGCTCTCCTGTTTTCATCAACCACAAATTCTGAGCATCAGAATGACAGGGCATCTAATCATTCTCTTAAATAGCAAGTGCTTTTATGGCATATACTTTGTGCCAGCCACAGCTATCAGCATTTAACACCTATTACCTCATGGGCTTTCCATAATAATCTCATAAGACAGGAAGTTTAATGGTCCCCAATTTATAGATGAAAAACTGAGGCACAAAGATGTGAAGCCTGAAGTCTTAGAGTTAATAAGTGATAGAAGCTAGATTGAGCCTAATCTCCTCCAGAACCTGTAATTTTAATACTCTACTACACAGCCACCCCATTAGCCATCTAAGGAGCTTCAGGTTAAAAAAAAAGATAAAGTATTTATTGAACATTTATCATAAACTAGACACTGAAAGATTTATATATAAATATTTTATTTAATGCTCACAAACTTTTAAAAGTATGCAATGAGATAAAATGATTTGCACCTGGACACACTGTTACTAAAACTGATTCCAAACCCCACAGTCTTTTCAAAGTGAAGAGTCAGTATATTAATATAGATGAAAAAGATAACACTTGTTGATATACTCATTAGTGATGCTGTGTGGCATAGAGACTTGCACTAAAGCAATTTAGGATTTTTACCCCCAAAGCTAGATACCATACCAAAGTCATATCAGCCTTTCCTAACCAGCCCTGTTCCTGGACACCATGACATTAGGCCCCTGCTAACTCTGCAGAATATTTTCCTGTAACCCTTTCCTTTTCCAGATTCATTATTATCTACACCAGTGCTTTACTTTAATAAGCCTTCATTTTCCAGGAATGACTAATTTTATAGGAGAGACAAGCACTGCATGGAAAGATAAGGGAATTTTTAAGGCAATAGCATTACAAAATATGGCCTCCCAAAGTCAAATTAGAGATGTGTTTAGTAAGCTCAGTTTTATAAAAAGAGATTTCAGCATTCATGGTGTGACTGTATATTTTAGAGTCTTGATTGTCCTATAATCAGACCCCATATTTATATTTCTTTCTTGTCTTTGTGAGAACACCAGCCTTTGTGAAATGTTTCAGATGAGCTCAATTCTAAAAGCAAGGTGGCTGACACCAACCTCTATCGAACCACAGCAACATAAAAATCAAACTGTAGTAAGTGATTTCATTTTTCCATGAACAACTATAAAAATACTGTCCATCAGTCTGGAAAAATACTGTCTTGGTGAAATAATGCCTATGGCCCAGAAATGAATAATTACTGTACCATTTATTCAGCAAAATTCTCTTTGAAGTTAGTAAAGTTTACATTGAATGCAAGTGGAGAACTAGATCTGATCATGACAATATTTCTTTGTTTCAAGCCAGGGAATATTTAGGAAGATGTGTACTTCAAGAGCAATTGGATGAGTGTATCACCAGATAAGGCAATTTTAGCACACAATGACTGGGATAAATGAAAAAAGACACATTGTTACTCATATCACAAAGCTCTAATTCACATTTATGCCAGCAGTCGCACGTACCAAATGGCTTATTTTCTCCATTACATTGGTGGGCCTTGGGATCAAAGAACTCTAAGTCTTGCAGGCAAGTTTATGAAAACCAGATTCCAAACAGTTTGAGGTAAAGTGTTTTCCATGGAGGCCACACTGAAATAAATGCATTGTTCGTTTGTTTTCTCTCTTCTATTTTAATTTATACAAAGCATTAATTGTGAGCTAAAGTATAATCAGATGATTGAGTTAAAATCCATCAAGTGTGTGTTCAAGCTATGTAAAATATATGCAAATATATGTATACATGGGTGTGTGTGTATATATATATATATATATATAAACATAAATATATGCAAGTATATGTATACATGGATATATATATGTATGTATGTGCGTGCGCGCGTGTGTGCGTATATGCATACACACACAGATACCATATGTACACATCTCTGTGGGGTAGTGGATATAGGAAAGTTCATTACTTAGACTCAAATCCCTATAAAACCTGCTTTTTAATTAGGAGACAAATGCATACACATGAAACAATCAGAGAACATTGCAAAATAATACATAGCTGCATTATATATTTAGTGGCACAGACTTCCTATTTCAGAAATTCACAAAACATATCTGATCCAAAGTCTTGGATAATAAGAGGCATGTCATAAAAGCCCAGCCAATTATTATCCTTATCTCTGTGCTTCTTGGCACAGTATATGACACCCTACCAGTATAATACTTAGGACCAAACAAAAGCCCAGTCAATTACCTAACAGTAACTCATTCATTAAACCAATATTTATTAGTAACTGCTAAAAAAGGTGAGGGGGATTAAAAAAATGAATATGGCGCAATCTCTTCCCTCAAAAAGCTTACAATTTAGTGGTAGAGACAAGGGACAAGAATCCAGTGTCCAATACATGTACATTGTTATCTGCGCAGATTGCTGTATCATTTAAAAACAAACTTTGTGGGGCACCTGGGTGGCATAGTCGGTTAAGCATCTGACTTCAGCTAGGTCATGTTCTCACAGTTCATGAGTTTGAGCCCCACATCAGGCTGTGTATTGCCAGCTCAGAGCCTGGAGCCTGCTTCAGATTCTGTGTCTCTCTCACTCTCTGCCCCTCCCCCCACTCGCTCACGCTCTCACTCTCTCTCTCTCTCTCTCTCTCAAAAATGAATAAATGTTTTAAAAAATTTAAAAAAAACAAAATTTGCACTAGCTACATCTGAACTCCATGTGAACATTCTGTGTACCAAAAAAAGCAACAAAAATAATAAAATAATAAAATGAGAGAGAAAGCCCAGGAGAATAAGGGCTTTGCTGTGTCACTTCTACTATGAGACATCTAGCCTTCATGGAATATCCTCATACAAAAGATTTAGGGAAGACTGAAGTTCTGTGTTACAAGAAACATAACAACAAAAGAATTCTTTAAATAATGCCTTGCTTATCTTGATATGACAAGCATGGCACAACAATATAACAGCCAAGAATGAGACACTAGATAAATGAATAAATGGATGAATGATGCTATCGGGCCTCTCTCCTTGAATACACAACCTTGTAAAACTTAATGTTAGTAAGGTTCATTCCTTAATAAGTCGTACATTGCTTTTTTCTTTTTCTTTTCAATTTCTGATACTGTAATTTAAACTTCACAACTGCTTATACTTGTTTCCTTTAGGTAAGCTCTTTGAGAACAAATTCTGTTTCATACTATTTGGAATCTTATTCAGACCATAAAATAGTATTACGCATACAATAACTGCAACCCACCTCCTGAGAAAGCACACACACAAATATCTTGATATATCAAGATTAAGAGAGATCAAGGTGCAAAACCCAGTTTCACGATGCACAAAACTGTGACAGTGGCCAAGAGATTATGTAAACCTCAGTTTTTTTCATGTGTTCAATGAGGGATATAATATCTACCCAATAAGATTTTGTGAAGATTACACTGAATGAGATCTATACAAAGTCCCAGAAAAAATGTTTTACCCAAGAAATGCTAGACCTCTTTCTTTGGCATCCCACACATTCATATGCACACAGGGAATGAAAGTGCTATTGCAGTAAAGGTCTCCACCGCCTGACACAAATGCTCAGCTCAGCGCTCAGTTCAGGGACAACACACAGAGAACACAAGGTAAGCGATACCCTGTAGAATGTGAAGCAATGACTCTGAATAGGGTTTGTTGGATTCTGAATTATTGAAATCAGCAATGATCATTTAAAGGGCAGAACTTGGGCTTGGTCCAGTGATATGAATACTGATTTAGCACATTTCCATTTATATAAGGCCCGCTGATAGTAAATCATACATTGTGTGTATTATTAGTGTCATGCACTATATATAGTAGTTTAGAATAAAATATCCATTTTGATGAGATGCAGCTAGATGGGGTCAATTTTTGTCTTAAATTCCTTTATATTCTATGCCTTCAGCAATTACACATAAATAATTTCCTTGCACTTTAAATTTTATTATCTTGTCCGCTTATTCCTAAACATAGGTTATATACATTCTTTTCTCTTTACCTTTCTTCATGCCATTTTCCTGACTGGTGTATTCTTCCACATCTTCTCTGCTTTTCTGAAGTCTTCCAGGCTGGCTTTCAAAGATCAGCTCATTTTCAAACTCTAATCTCATTAGGGTGCCTTGTTCCTTCTACCCCCACAAAGCTTATCTTTCCCTGGCCAGTTTCAGAACTCAAACATCCATATCTCATTAAGTTCTTAAACAACAATTCAAGGCAGCTAATTTGTTCTATTTTTTTTATATATCTGGTTATCCAATTTTGTAACAGCTATGACCTGCTTTACAACATGGAGCACAAATATAGTCAGAGCATTTTAATATATCTAATTAATATTTTATTTCCCTCA